>NW_015113014.1:18246-21218 GCF_001443285.1 Poecilia latipinna
CTATATATATATATATATATATATATATAGATATATCTTGCAATTTGATCACATGCAAAATGCAAAAGTCACATTTATCTTAGATCTCTTGTTTAATGAAAGAAAACGTCAGCGTGGTTTTTGCTCTTGATGTGTTGTGACAGGATCTTCAACTAACAAAGCAAAGATGCCTAATTAAATGGTCTGCAGCCAGTGGCTTTATGCCAAAGGTACTTTTGGTCATTAGGAGCTGTTGGGGTGCTATCAAAGAAAATAAGACTCCATTATGCAAAATGGACACCTACATTACAGGCTGCCTGAAAAGGACACTTGTAGAAGAAGAAAAATTAAGCCAGTGTGATGCAGCAATTAAGCCTTACAGAATAGACAGATGCAACGCTGAATAAGTGTCCTGATGAGGCACACACACATAAATAAAATACTGACACAACTGCTATGACTAAGTTAAGAAATGAGACATCACGATCACTTTCCAGAGACCCCCCACAACCCTGAACAGGATGAGTGATTCGAAGAGGAAACAGGTGGATGCACTTCATGGAGCCTGAAGGGTACAACTGGGATAAATATAATCCAGCGTCGGGTAGTGGTGTCATCGCAGTAAAGAGGAGGAAGCTTTGAGGCCGAGAAAGTGTGTTAATTCTCAGAAATGCTCAACAAATGAGGCATTAAACTTGAAGTTATCACGAGTTTCTGTGATACAAGTGAATATTTTAGAGTTAAAGGATGTGATTAATTGATTTAAGTCATGTTTAGCACAGCTTGCATGCATTCATCACATTTCTACTCTAATATAAACACTTAGAAAAAGTATCCATGCTTCTTCAACTTTTTCCTCATTTTGTCACATTACAGCCTACAATTTTTGAATAAAATTTAATTAAACACAAATACTTTTTCATCCAAACGCTTGTCTTTTAAGGCATTCTTTTTTTCTATCCAAAGCAAGACATCTTAGTGGAATGAAGTTAGTTTTAAATCTAAATCTACCAGAGGGAAGAATCATTTTGAACTTGGGACACAATTGTGAAGTGGAAGGAAAATAGTTCATGAGTTAAATTTGTTTTTTGTTGAACCAGATTTCACTGAAATTGCCCCAAATTTCAGGACAACCATGTCCTGGTAGGATTTCAGATCAAACCTTGTCATAATTTTTGGATCACTTGAAATGACAAAATATGAATACTTTCCAAAGTTACAATAACATAATATAATGTAGTATAAGTTTTTATCATGTAAAATATCTCAAATCTAAAAAATATGTGGTATGCAGGTAGATCTGTCTTATTTGGAAGTCTGTTCTGCAGACACCACATGTTGCGCATGTTGCCGGCCATATTGCCATATTCATGTATTCATGTTCTTCCATGTAAGTGAATGCCTGATGGAAATGTGACATGGTGTGAAATCTGCAATGTTTCTTTTGACTTTTTCTTTGAGGAAGAGGACATATTGTGCATCTTGGGTTTCCCCTCTTTTTTCTTTTAAGCATCTGTGAAGTTGACCCTGACGTGACAACAAAAAGAGTTGTCTTCTCCCACAGAAGGGTAGGTTCCCAAACAGCTTGAAGTGTCTTGTTTATTTACAATACTTCCTCTGTTACTTATCTACGTCACTATTTGCATGCGATGCCTACCTAGCAGCTAGCTTGGCATGGTTTAAAGAAAAAATGGCTGCCATGCACTACAACACTCTGGACCAATACTTGAAGCAAACAGAAACACGGAGAGGTCAAAGGAAAAAGGATGTAATATATTGCATTTCAAGCAGAAGATTACATGATGAAAAAACAACTTTTTGCTACTTTAAAACCTATAATTGTTTTGTCTCAACTGTCGGTAAACAAGAAGTTCTATATTTTTATTTTATTTCTCTATTTAAATTTATGATCAGGTAGCTAGAAAAAGAAAAAAACAATAATCAAAGCTAATTACACAGAATACGAAAGAATGGTTCAATAAATTTTCTTTTAAAAATTGAACAGTATCACTTTGGCAAGGCCAGCACTCAATGTGTTTTTTTTATCAGGAACATGTGTTTGACATTGGAAAAAAACATGTTTGTGTTCATGCAGAGTTGTCAAGATGAAATGCTTAGGATGACCTCCAAGACCGGCGCCGATCTGGGACATCTCTCCCGAGAGTCCTGTGTATGAGACGGCCGAGGCAGTGGATGCCCTAATACCCCTCAGAATTCGCTGTGAAGATCCCCAGAAACCCTCAGCATGTGGTTCCACTTAGAAAATAATGAGGGCGAGTTACCCACGGCATGAAAGCTGTGGAAGTCCAAAAATCTCGACCTTGTCTCACCTCAACCCACCACTCCATGTTGCACATCTGGTGGAAGACGAGATGATCTTTGGGCTTTGGCTCCCACAGGATGCAAACAGTTAGGAAGAAATGTTCTCAAGTCAAAAGCATTTTTTTTTCATTCATACACAGCCCACATTTTCCTTTTTCTTTTTCAGAATCTGTTATGCATATTAGTGTAATGAGCTAATACCATGCTTATTTAGCCTAATGGAGAACTTCCTGTTCAAAGCAATAGAAAAAAACTAGCAAACAAACAAAACCATAATAATACCAAAGTGTTTGGAAAAGTATTTCTGCCCCTTAAGTTGTTTCACATTATGTCACTTTGCAACCTTAAACTTTAATGTATTTGATTTAATTTATTTTGTGATCAAAGAGTTGTGCATAATTGTAAAGCAGAAAGAAATGAAGATGTATGGTTTTTAAAATAGTTCAAATTAAACTGTGAATTCACCCTTCATTAGTGAAGAAACAGTGAGCATAAAGATACACCACTCACTCGATCTGAAATAAAGTAACTTAAATCTGTCCCTGTCTTTTTTTTTTTTTTTTTGCTAAGTCATAGGAGCGCCACAGCAGATCCAAACAATTTGAGGAGGCAAATCACCTGCAGTCTGCACAGCTGAACATTATGCTGACCCCAGCATTTGCCACTTAACA
>NW_015113014.1:24586-26702 GCF_001443285.1 Poecilia latipinna
GCTAAGTCATAGGAGCGCCACAGCAGATCCAAACAATTTGAGGAGGCAAATCACCTGCAGTCTGCACAGCTGAACATTATGCTGACCCCAGCATTTGCCACTTAACATAAGAGAATGATTGCATGCACAGTCTCTTCCAGTCATGGGAGTGCTGGCAGAAATCAGATGGATTGCTCCGTGAAATGAAATCTGGGTCCATACTGTCCAGATGGCCACAGAGAACCAGAGCTGTGCTATTTGTATTGACAAAGAAAAAACATATGTTTCTTTTTTTTTTATCACATCTTTTTGTATGTTTCTATGGAGAGGAACAAAAACATTCCCAGCATAAGGAACAGGCTTTAGGAAGATGTGTGAATGCTTGGATGACTTGCAGCTGGAAGTCATGAATTGAGCAAACTCTGGACTCTTCAAAAATCAAGTTTTAGAGATGATAAACCCTTGCTGCCATTTCTTAGATCAAAATCCCAAAGCACACTAAGAAATTATATAAAAAAAATATTTCCTCATATTAGATGCTTTAAATGTACCCGAAGCACATACTGTAGCTGTACATAGGACATGATGGGAAATTCTCTGAATGGTTTATTTATCGGCATATAATAAAAAAAAACTCAGCCATTCAAAGAGAAAGTAATATGGTAACCTTGGCCAACGACAGCGTTATGCAGAATATAATACTGGTGTTACCGCTGCAGGCCTGTATGCGCAGTGGTGAGAAAGCTGTCACGCCTGAATTCACTATCAACAACTCCGCTTGTGCCAGCTGCCGTGCTTGACTGGACAAGGACCAGGTCCAGATTCACCAACGGCATCTTCTCACGCAAAGACAAATGAGCAGCTGCCAAGCTGTCAGTTTCCAAGCAGTGACCTTCGTCTGAAGAAATGCTCTCTGGTGGGGCTCCTTGGTCATCAAACTTAGAAATGCACCAGTGTTTTGCTTCTGCCCACTTATCCCCTTTTGTGCATGCATTTCTATCTCCACAGCTTCCTCTCTGATGAGTGACAAAGTGACCCAGACAAAGGAAAGAAAAACCAGGCATTCAAACTCCAACAGCGATGAAGGGAGGGGATGACATAGATGTTATTATTATTATTATTATTTTTTTTTAAAAAAGAGGCATACCTTCACAATTATTAATGCATCTGGGCTCCTTCTCAGGTTTGGATTTCAAAAATGACTTTAATTAAGATTAGTCACTCAGAAAAACTCTAAAAGAACAGGTCTGGTATAGATAAATGTGCCGGCTTGCTTGCTTTTCGCCAAGAGTTAGATAAGAAAACTGACACCCTTCGAATGTCACTATGTTAAACAGGAAGCTGGTGCCTGCAGCTGGTTAGCTCAGCTTGGTGAGAGTGGAAACAAAGGAAATTGTTACTTTCCCTAAAGTTAGCCATTTTTCATCACATATCTTGTTTGTTCAATCTGTGTATATGTGGCACTATGAAAGAGAACAAGGTATGAAAATAGAAGCCCTCCCGCCCCATTTTATTTTAATGCCAAAGCTTACAGCGAAAAACTGGCGTTGGAGTTTATTGTACCGAGGGTTTCGCCATCGGAGGGCGCTCAGCGCCCTATGCAACAGCGGTTGACGCTCTGGCAGTAGTCCGCCATTGCTGAAAAAACAGCTTATAGCAGATATTAGGAGCAGTTACTATACCCGCTGTGCTTTCTGTTCACAGGTAAGTTGAGTCATAAATAATATATATATACATAATAACGCTAGTAGCCTCTGATAACTACCGTCTGGCATTAAAAAGGTGCTTCAACAGAACTGAACTGCCGAGCTAAATGTGAAGCCGGAGTTAGCACCAGGCTAAAATAACGATGCTAATGGCTCGCGCTCGTATTTGCTCGGTTGGTCGGAATAGGGCCGCAAAATATTTTCTAAATATATGTATTGTTTGAGTTCAGTTAATGAAAGTTATGTTGGAGTAAATGTACAGCAACGTCAGTAGTGAGTATGTGTGTTTACTGTTGTGCCACTCTTTGATTATTGTGTTTAGCGGTTGACTTATAGCACATATTAGGAGCAGCTACTTTAACCGCTGTGCTTTCTGTTCTCAGTTTGAACTACATATGCTACACCAGAAGTGACCCGGCCCATAAATTTCT
>NW_015113014.1:30394-53039 GCF_001443285.1 Poecilia latipinna
TAACAATTCTCACTGACTGTTTGTGTGTGATATATTGACACAAAAACATCTACAACGAACTAAAAGGAGGAAAGCAAATATTCATAAGTCCTGTAGATATAAAACTCAACGTGGGAGTAGGCACAGAGGAGCTGCAGCTGAAGACATAGAGGGATTCAAACCAAAGAAGGAACTGCTTAGTGACAAAACAGCTCAGCAGAAGAGCACAGTGTTGGTTATCTTAAGAGAATCGCATGTAAGGTATTTGCCTGATTGTTCTTCCTCGGCACACTGTATTGTGCAACAGAGAGATAGCAATCTATTATTTTCTTTACAGCTGTGAGTCAAACCGAGGGCACTTATTTCCCTTTCTTTGCGGTTTGGTAATAAATGCCTTGTGGTCTGAAGTGCTGACCACAAGCTGCATCTGCAGAATTCATTTGGAGGTTTAGAGATAAACAATCAAAATAACAATTAAGCAATTCAACTTTTAGATTAATAAGTGCATAATGTTTTCTTGTGTAGTTGCCCTTACGTAATTTAGCAGTTTCGTAACAAGCAACTTTTAACTGTGATTTTCTCTGAGTGTAAATCTTGTCCTCTTGGAGTCTAAGAACATGTATTTTTGTTTTTAGAGTGATTGCTGACGTTAATGTGAGAGAATGATTGTGTCTCTGCAACATACTGGCAGACTGACCAGGGTGTGCCCCTCTTTAACATGATGACAGCTGAGATACTGTGGCTATTTATAGAATTCCGATTATATAATTCTACTTAGCAAACTTGCATTATTTTTCACAGGGTAAATAAAACAGGGGAGTAATGGAAAATACATAACTCATGATTGATGGGCCACATAAGTTGTAATTACAAAAACACTTACTTAAATATTTATCCATCAGCTCGTTTTCTGTGACTGCTTACTTGTGTGTGAAGTTTGGGGAGTTCATCAGAACACATATAGGAAAGAGAAGCTGCTGGTTACAAATCAGAAAAAACGGATGAATCAGATTTGTGAAGGTCCATAACTCATTTCCTTACATCTTGACTGACTTCTGTTAATTTAGCCATTACATCACACACTAAATCAATGTGTTAGATGTGCTTTATTAAATGACATTCCCAAACGTGCCTCCATTTTACTCAAATCGTGTAAGTTAAATTATCAGAAGGGTATAACGCCATGACAGTCCCTTTTAGGTATTCCATTGAAATTGTTTAAATAGATAATAGTTTTATAAAATGTAAACTTTTCCCTTTGACGACGGTAGGAAAGAAAAATCTCTTCCACAGTATTCTGGCATTGAGCAAAAACAAATAATTTTAATAAAATTAAATTATTTAAAATAAGGTTTCTGCTGATTTAATGTCAAGAGAAAAATGCCTTGCTTCTTTAGGTAATTTATATCAATATATATATATGTAGATATTTGGTTTTAATTGTACATGAACCAAAGTTTCTCTGTGTGACTTTTCACATATGCACAGCTCTATCAGGGTGCTGATCCCTGAACCGCTTACACACACACACATGCACCCGCACTCACACCCGCACGCGCACACACACAGTTAGGCTCCTCCTCTCTGTCTCCAGTCAGGGTGTGATTACCACCAATACAATCTTATGGAACCTGCACAGAGAGAGAGAGAGAGAGAGAGAAGAGTTTGAAGTCACTCTGGTTGTTCTTGAAAAGGCGTCAGTGTTTGCTTGATCTCCACACAGCTCAACTGTTGCATTGTGGTCATAACAAGATTCTTCAGAAAACTGCACTCGGTGGACAGATTTAAATGGTCAAAGCGAAACTTTTCGCACTCCAAAACTTTTTTTACTTGATACTATTAAATTTTTCCTGGACTCATGAACTTGATGGAACTTTTTTAGTTCTGTGGACAGTTTGGATTCATCGCTTGGGAGAATATGTTGCTTATTTTGGAAAGATGGAGAACCACCACTCCCATTTGAGGGCTGCCAGAGCAGAACTCCCAAGGTGCGACATGTGAGCATTCTGTGCAAGGAAGAGAAATAATTTGCAGGGGAAAAACTGCAAACACTGTGTTGAGCGGATTTATGTGTGTGATTTTTTGAGTCAAATCTGTCTTTTTGGTGATCTTTGGACGTCTTCAACTTGTGGTGAGTTGAGCCAATGAAAGATGAATTCCTCAAACGAAACATTTGAAACATACCTTAATCCACCGGGAGAGTGGTTCTCCGTCATGGCGGTCATCATCATCCTGGTCACTGTTGTTGGAAACCTGCTGGTCATCATCGCTGTGGCACGAACCCCACAATTACAGACTTCAACAAACATCTTAATCATGTCCTTGGCATGTGCAGACCTCATCATGGGGGTCCTCGTGGTCCCACTTGGGGCCATTTATGTCCAGACAGGTAACTGGCAGCTTGGCGATACATTCTGTAACCTCTGGACTTCAATCGACATTCTGTGTGTGACGGCAAGCATTGAAACGCTTTGTGTCATCGCTGTCGATCGGTATGTAGCCATTACAAGACCACTGCGATACACAGTTCTACTCTGTAAATTTCGTGCACGAGTGATAGTCTGTGTAGTCTGGGTTGTGTCTACTTTAATTTCGTTTGTACCAATTATGATGATAGATAAAAAATTGTGGCAAAAAGACAACAGCAGTTGTTATGAAGATTATAACTGCTGTGACTTTGTGGTTAACAAAGAATATGCTATTTCATCCTCGTTAGTCTCTTTTTATATTCCACTGGTAATAATGATAGCTGTGTACGCACAAGTCTTTGTTATTGCTGCACGACAGGTCAAGCTCATAAAGAAAGCTCGGCCACGTTTGCAGAACGAATGCCCTGCACAGACTCAAAGTGGCTCCAACTTGAACAATCTCCTGCCTCCAGCATGCATGGGCTCCAACAGCTTCAACAACGTGGTGAGGAGGAAGAGCACCAAGAGGAGACCGTCACGACTGCTGATTGGTGAACTCAGAGCCATCAAGACTTTGGGCATCATCATGGGGACCTTCACGATATGCTGGCTGCCGTTCTTTGTTGCCAACATTATCCAAGCTTTTAACGAAACACAATTGGACAATCGGCTGTTCTTGTCTTTGAACTGGCTGGGTTACATCAACTCTGGTCTCAATCCCATCATCTACTGCAGGAGTCCAGAGTTTCGAACTGCTTTCAAGAACCTAATCGGCTGCTCGTGGCTGTCCACGGTGTGGTTAAACTCTTTTTATAAGGAACTGCGGACTCGCTGCTCCTGTTTTCTGTGGCAAACTGAGTCGGGCAATGAGGAGTCTTTCCAAAAGTCTCCAGGCGGTAGGACTGGCGGCAGTGGCAGCCTGGGCAGCAGAAGTGACGAGATGTCTATCGGTCTTTCGCAGTCCAATGGCAGCACACAGTTCACCGACTGTTTTGAACCAGAATCCCAAATGTAAGTTTCTCTCTCTTTTTTTTTTCTGTTTACGACTTTGCCATTCTTTTATTCATTCATTCCAGCCGTACAGGTATAACTCATGAAGCTCCAATAGTTTATTCAATGTCTGAAGATGCTAACACTACACTTTCCATTAGGCAGAAACTGAGCTAGTTGGAAGAGACTGCAATCCGACAAATTAATCTTGATCAGCTCTTATCAGTAATCAGCAAGCCAAACAATGAAAAATGTGATTTTTTTTATTAAATAAATGCATTAAAATTTTGATAACTGGCCATTTTCAGTCTGGAAGTGCATCAACCAACAGTATGCATCCTGACGCAAAATTACTTTCTGTCAGTACGCAATTAAGTGCAACTTTAAAACCACAGTCAATTATTGTCATTGTGGATGTAAACATGTCAAAACAACAAAAAAACACAACATAAAAATATTTAAAAAGAGCTTATTTCCATAAACTTTTACATATAAGTGAGGATAATTTTGTAGTTACTTCACTCTATTTTGGATTCAAGTTAAATTTAAATGGGATCGACTGAAAGAGCAGTGAGGTTATTCAAAAAGCTTTGCAAATATCTTTATTGTAGACGCTGTTGTTTTGTTCCTCCATGTGTCCAACATGTGATACGTAAGAGGATCTCCAACATGTTGATGCAATGATGGGAAAATATACAGCTCAGAATCAATTTCACAGGGAATCAGTGTCATTTTCATGTTTTAGATAAATACACAGGCAGTAAAGGGCTGCATATAGCATATTTGATTTGGTTTCACACTGGAATGCTGAAGTTATTTTTACAATAAAAATCTACATAATGCTTTTACATCAGTTAGTGATCTGAAAATGTTGCACTTTTGAGGATTTAAAGTTTGAATAAACCTCTTTCTCCCCATTTTCTCACAAAAAAGTCAAGGTATAATTGATTTAGTTTGATCATCTTTAAACTTTTAACATGCATCTTATGTTTCTAGATTTTACAAAATACTTGTTTTTGCTCAGAAACTAATTTTGTTTTGAAATTCCCAAGTTTAAGAACATAAAACATCCTTAAAGCAATAACGATACTTTTCTATATTTGAACACTCTTGAAATTTGCTTTATTTTGGCTGAAGAGTGAAATATAGTGAGCAGCACGGTAAAAGAAAATCTATTCTGAAGAGGACTGAAGTTCATATTTTGATTCCTATATTCCTCTCTGCATTAAATATTACACTTTCACATATAAAAGTAAACAAAAAAAATATAGGTGTTTTAGATAGAAAAACCCCGAAATAATAGGTGGGTTATTTTTAAATTAATTTACAGGTGCATGTGATTAATCTAAAAGTACACTTAGCATTACAGCAGATGGTTTAAAAGAACCCATAAAGAGTTTTTCCATTTAATCAGTTGCTGGAGGCTGATTGGTCCGATCACATGGTGCACAGGGGTCGACATCTAAATGTTGTGGGCTTCAGCCTGTCGGTGGGCCTCAGCGAGCCCTGCCCAACGCTCCCTGCAACAGATAAATCTTTTATCACTAATGCACAAGACTTCCCCCTCATAACAAGACAGCCTGTTTACAAGACTGACAGCCAATGAGATCATCCCTGTTGGGCTGAGGCAGCTGGGGCTGGGGAGCTCCGTATTTGATTCATAGCTGATCTAATACGCTGGCTGTCAGTAGACCGACTGTACACAGTGTAGCGGCAGTCATATGTCATAACAGTATTTGTAAATAGAATGAAAGTGAGATACAAGAACTACAAAAATAATTTGAAAAATAAATTATTTTCTAATTTATGTTCATCTTTAGATCAGAAAAACTACATTTTATCAGAATTTATAATATTTTTGTAAATAAAAAATTCTGATTAAGTTCTCTAGACCCAATCAGTTCTGAATCTCTTACTTAATTATTTTTTTTTATTTTATTTTATCCAACCACTGTCAACTCCCTCATGACAAGACCGCATGTTGGTAATACCTGGGCAGGGAATGCGCCATAAAATTATTATTAAATATTTACTCTACACACTACGTGTAATTTGTGACGACACCTCAGCCATAAATTAAAGACATCCATGGGCACACAATACAAAGGATATTTAGGGCCGTATAAAAGTCTTCCATAAAAGGAGCTCGGTGTGTTCTGCAGTAAATCAGCCCAAGGGAAGGCTCAGCCGACTCACCCTACGCTCCGAGCAGGATTACAAACGTAAGCGGGAGCAGTCGATCAAATATGAGGCTGACGAGTGAAAGACCTAAAGATGGGCTTTAATAAAGGAAATCATAATCTTTTCCAAATACACACTAATCTCCGAAAAAAGAGCGAGAGAAAAAAAAGATGCTTTGGAGAGCTAATACTACCATTTTTCAAAGGAGCAGTCCATTTCAGCACTTTCTACGTCAAAAATAAAAGCACAACTGGGCAGCTTAGTTCCTGTAAAACTGACAACTTTGGCAACAATTAAAGCATGAGACGGCGTAATGCAGGGCAGATTAATGACAGTGATACATCCTCAGAGATGAGAAGCCACCGGGCTGGAAAGGCCGCTCTGCGTGGAGACATTATCAATAGTTACTTTTTTTTTTTTTTTTCATAGAGTACATGCTGGCACATCAGCACTGCCCTCATCAACATTTAGAGCACACCTTTGGCTTGTGTCACGCACACATGTTACATGGCAAACACAATTCTCTGAAGATTTTACTCCATGACTTCTAAAACTGTAGTCCCATCACCATGCTACAGTTTGTTGTTTTTTTTTCCTGCATAAAGACATTGCAGAAAGAAAAAAAAGCACTGCACTAAATGTTTAGTGAAAGATGTGGCGTCATTCTGTATGGTTCTTTGACACAAGTGTTGAGATTTAAAGTGTTATGTTGGAAAATACAAAAGACTTCCATTAAAGCCTAATTTTTCAGAAACTTCCAAATTTCTTGCCAACCCTGACTTCGAACTCTAACATGGCTGTTATGCATTTAAAAATAGATTATGTAATAAAATCTAGCTGAATCGTCCCCACTGTGTGACAAAATTCTCACTTTATCTCAGTCAACATCTGTGTAAGAATAAGAAGTGCAAAGCTAAATGAGGCTGAAATGAGCATGTTGAGGAGAGTTATGGTTATGCAAGCAGGGCCTGGCCTGGGTTAAATCAGGTAGTCCAAAAGTGCGGTTTTCTATTTGTGTGTATGGAAATTACAAACAAGTAGCCCTGTGGACTTCTAGAAATAATTTAAAAGAATGAGTTACAAAAACAAAAGTCCTTACGAGCACATATTGATGGTATGAGCAGAGTAAAGCAGATTACAAAGTTGTGGCATAAACGTTTCTTATGACATTTTTAATACTGCTAAAATAAATTAATTTATTGTTGGCAGTATTGATAAAAATAAAAATGTGGCTGTGTCTCCACAAGAGGTTGTGATGAAGCTGGACAACAGCAAGGCATGTGGGACAGACAGAATCTGCTGATCATTTAAAATATGCGAGCAGGAAACTGGAGCGTTACCTGACACATTATTGTCTGTCTTTTCAGTTCCAATTGATAAAGCTGGTGAAATGAAATAACTACAGTCACTTGTCCATGGTCAAGTTTTCCTCCAACCAGTTAATGTCTGGTTCAGTTCTGCCCCAGTTTGGGGCTTCTGCAAAATCTCTGTTCCTCGCTATTGTGGGTGTTAATATGGGTCGGCTCTCTGATTATGTTTGCAGCAACACTCAGCAATGGAGAACTTCAAGACTGTGTTTTAGATGGACTGAGATAAAATCAGACATTTAATTTTGTCTTAAATTCATTGCTGACCCAAAGATAATGAGAACAGTTCAAATTATTTTTATTTTCACACCGGTCGGCGCAAAACTAACTCCACACTGCACAGTTTCTGACTTTTTCATTGCATCCCAGTTCTTCAGAGAGACTTGCTTGGAGGGCTGCTAAATCACGACAATTCAGCTCTAAAAGTTGAGCCATGAGTTCCTGGCGTTGCTCAAGATTAAACTCAAAAGTTCGCTCTTTCAGACTGTGCAGCTCTCTGATGGAAGCATGTCTTCTGCAGTGGTTGAATAGTTGTTTAGAGTTCGCAGTGACGTTAATCACTGGCCAATCAACAAATGTAGTCTGCTCTCAATCAGACATTAAATGAATATGTATATTTTTGCTTTAACAGAAACTTTAGAGCTGTACAACAGACACAACAATACCATTTTCACATGTTTAATTGATGCCGACAAGTTATTTCAAAAGTTGTATAAAGTCTGGTCAAAATTCTTACTTTTTGGTGTGTTTATCAGTCAATGTACATAAAATGGGGAAGCTCTGTATCAGTTCCTTTCGGTGTCTCAGATGGTGTAAGACAGGATAGCATCCAAGGTAAACCTGGACAATTTGTCAATGCTTTTAAATTACTGTGGAACGGGCTGTTAGTAACGGGATCATCAACCACTTAAGGTATGCTGATGATTTAGTAACTTTTTGTTCTTACTGTATATTGCTAGCCTACAAAGAGCTGCTGCATTTGTGTTTGGATAGGAAGGAAATTTTAACATAAAATATGATCCTAAGCGAAGCACCACCAAGGCTGTGCTGAGCAGAGTGGACTCCAACCTGATGTCCTGTGAATACCTGTGGCATTTATTGATGGTACATGGAGGCTGCTGAGGGCAGTGTGAGCCAAATGTTTGTAGACTCAGATGCCTACATGCCCTGTGTTACAGTGTAACCTCACGTACAGATGTGGGTGTAGGCTGTGCAGCAAACTGCATGATGGATACACTGACCAACCCTTTTACTTTTAATTTTGTACTTTGTGGACTCAGGGGTATTTGAGCCCCTGTAGAAATGTTTTTAAACTGTGTTGTTTTCCGTTTATATATGTCCAAAATAAAGTAAAATGAATGAATGAATAATGAAATGTTTGTTGCACATTTGACAGATACATGACAACCACTGTTAGCGAACACAATCCTTTTATTGTTTGCATGTATAAAGTTCAAGGAACTACATTGCTATTAGCGGGTAATGCTAACAGAGCTTAGCTTGTTCCTGAACCTAACAGTTAGCGTACCAAAAGTCAACAAACCAGTTGACTTTTGTTGACTTGAGGTTGGAAAAGGCTTGTTTATTTGATGCAATTCCCAGATTAAAGTTCTGATTACAGGAGCAGATAGATGGCTCATAGAACCAGATCTTGGTTTGCTATTATCAGCCTCAGTTTCAACATAGAGATCTGGAAATATTCCCTTCTCTGACTTTACTTTCAGTAGTTCAGGTAAAAGCAAAGACAACTCATGTTTTTGTGGCAGTCACCACCTAACCCTACATCCTGGTTACTTTGCTTTGTTTACTTTCCAGAGTGCTGACTTCAATTTGTTTTAGCACCACTTAAAGAAAACAATTATCACAACTGTCTTCTGTAGCCTATCACAGTTTAAGAACCACATGGGTGTAGCATTTAAAAAGGGATTTTCAGAGTTTTGTATTTGCTTTGTCTGTCATGTTGAACTTGAAATCGTAGGCAATTCACATTTCAGAGGTTATTGCAAACCAGAGTTTCTGTGTATTTGTAAATAATCTTTTTTATAAGCAGATGATTTATGGATAACTGAGGGACCAAAACAATAATAATAATTATAATAATAAAATGGAAAGTAGACATTTTTAACCTACTAGGCTATGCAATTTAACTGGAGGATGAGAATAGAACAGGAATGAAGACTCATTTCCTGATGTCAAATAAATGTAGACACGCCATGCTACAGCACAAAACTATTAAAGCCATTAGATTTACAGAAACATGCTGTGACTGCAACTCAGATTTTTATAAAGCTGAGGTTTTGAAAATGTAGTTAAGAAAACATTAATGAAGACTGCATCAGACACAAAAGACAGAACTGAAATATTTAGTAAAGTTATGCAAGCATAAAATTTTGAATCTCAGTGAGTTTTTTCTTGGTTCAATAAAGGCTAAAAATTAAACTATTAAAAAATGAAAACCACTGAGGGTTTTTCTGATCACCAGAAGATCATACTAAATCATTTTTGTCTTGAACTGCAAAACCTCTATGTCCAATCTATGTCATCACTAACAAGTGATAAATACTTAATATAACATTTATCCTATGCTGTTGTTGAAGGAGCATATTTCTAATTTTGCATGAATGTTTTTGAAAACAGCAGAACATGAAAACATTTTCCTCAATGGAACATTTAATATTTATTTTTTAGAAAAAGGAAGAAGCAGGCTGTAGAAATTTTATGCAGAGGTTTCTTGAAATGATATGGGGAATCTGCCAACATTTCCCTTTTTATTATTTAAAAACGGCGCTGAGTTCTGCCCCTCTTTGGGAATTTAAGGTGGAACAGTGGAAAGTATATAAAATACCTGCACAGATCATCTTTGTGATTACACAAACAGATATAGTCCCATTAGCTTTATGAGCCAAATAAATAACTTCAACTTCGTGAACCTATGTCTTCCTTCTGTTTGAGTGTAGGGGCAATGTTAAAAACTTTGTTACATGCCATCAGGTATTTCAATAACTCTGCAATAATCTCTGCTCTTCTACTTTCCAGTTTTAAGAGGATCTGATTACAAAAACTAATCATCTTAGTAAGACAGGAACCGGTTTACGAGCGACTCCTCTGTCTAAAATTGTAAAACCCAGAACAGCTATGTCAATAATTATGTCGGGTAACGTTCTTGTTGTGTCTTGTGTAATAGATCTAAAAAAGTTAATTTGGTTCTTACTCAGGATTGATTTTGTATCCCAAAGCACAGATTTTACAACAATATTTAAAAATAAAAAGGTTGTCTTCTTTCCTTTTCCCTTCTTCACTGCACATGCAGGTTTATTCTGAAATAAGCATGCAGTCAGTCTATTGATCTCTTTCCCCCTTTAATTCTTCAACCATAAATTTATGTTTTACATTTAGACTTAAAGCAACATCATCTTGTCTGTCTATTCAATAAAATGGTGGTTGGACTTTTAGGATTTAAAGGGAGGTTAGTCAGATGCAGACTAGAGAGCCTAAGGAAATATAAATAGTTTAAGCAGCTCTGCTCTAAACTTCAAATAAGTCTGATTGGTTAGTAGAATTAAAACGTTGCCAGGAGAATATTAATTTTAGTTGCAGGGCTAAAATATAATCAAAGTGCAAAGCATATAGATTTTCCTTTATTTAATTTTTTTATGCAGAGAGCTATAAATAAAGCCAAACATGTCAGAAGAACTAAGATGACATGAGAGAAAATACAGACTGATTACACCCGTCGGGTTCACGACTCTGATTCTGAAAATATCATGCAAGTTGACGGCTCATGAGAAGGAAGCTAGATATTTATAAATAACACAAGTCTGCACTGTAAATAACCACAGCACTGTGTTATTAAAACCAGTCGTGCCATAGAGTTGGCTAAATTGGTGGAAATAATTGGAAATGTATCTTATGGTTGCTGTTTAGAAAAAGCCTGAGGGAAAACCAGTGAAAAGTATTCAAAAGTTTTTCTACTTTGTTACACAATGTGTAGGGTAATTATTTTTCTTTCTTTTTCTTTTTTTAAACCGCTAAAGTGTGTCGTCTTCCATGTGATATGACCCATTGTTAAAAGGGGTTCTGCACGGAGCGCATATAATCAGGCATGCATTGAAGCAACTTTCCACTTTGAATGTGTTATAGTAGGGGCCCTGCAGACTCCTGAGTTATGAACTCTATAATTTTTAGATTTTCTCCTCAGCGTGCTAATTGTACTTCCTATCCGACTTCACACAGTACCTTGTCCGCTGTGCATTTAGTTAGCTTACAGTGAGATCAGACCAAAGAGAGCATGAAACGAGAAGCAGGATAAAGGAAAACATGGAGCTGTTGACCTGTGGGTAACACTGCCTTTGATGCCTTTATGATATCTGCACCAATCACACGACATCAGAAACTTCCAGCATCCAAGAGTTTGGCAAGTCTCCAGGAACACAAAGAAAACTTTTAGGTGTTTAGATGTGGTGCAAACTGTAAGATGAAATGGCTTTGTTTACCATTACAACAGTAGCTAAAGTGAATGCTATGTACATACACACACTTTCAGGAAAAATCATTTTGTTTCCGTTTGCAGCTCACAGTTGTTACATTAATTTCTGTGTCCAGCTCCAATACCGAAGACTTCGTTGGCGATTTATCCTGCAAGGAAGAGAAAGTCAGGACAAACGCTGACCTTGATGTACCTGCAAGAACGCCAAACGGACGAACACCCCACCAATTTGAACCTGTCCAACCAGGTGGTTCTGCTGGGGCCGATGTGGAAGCTGCCAATGGTGATGGGCCAAACTGAGCAGAAACTGTTAACTGGTATTTATATTTCTGATTTCTTTTACCTCAGTGATGCTTTTTGAATTTGGTCTCGTTCATCCCTCAGCCTCATGTTGTGTCTTAAATTGATGCTACCTTGGTTAAAGACTTGTTCCATTGTCTTTTAGCAGGTCAGATACTCTATCCCCTTTAAGCTCACAGTTTCACAATAAACCCATAACCATAAACACCCAATTATATATCACTCTTTCTTTTCACATCATTCAAGTCCATCAACGGAGATCACACTGTAGGGGTTACAGAAGCCAATTGCTTCAAACTTGTGCCATTCACTCAACCAATGCAAAATGTCCTCTGCCTAATATTGAGCTTTGTGATGTGATCCCCATGCAGGCTGTTCAAATACAAGCTAATTTGTTGTTTACCATTCTCGACATTCTGTCTGTATCGAAAGCTGGACATAGATAATCTCCTTTAGGACAATAGAAAAATGTTTTCTTAGTTTTCTCTTAGTTTAGACAGACAGTGGAAGATCTTTGTAGCATTAGTGTCACACTAATTCTGCTGTCCGACACATTCGCGCTTTTAGATAGATTTTTACCCAGAATGCAAATGGAAAAAACCGTGAGTGAAACGGTGACTGGGACTGACTAGTATATATTCCATTGAGGGAAAGTTAGTTTCACATCTGCTCAAGAGCCCCCTGGTGGTTGAAGAAAAATCCACATAAAAACCAGAAAATACATTATATGGAAAAAAAACACTGAATGCTCTCTGGTATGAGGAGGCGGGCCAGAGGAGGCGGGCCAGATCCGGCATTGTTCAGGGGGCCGGACCAAATGACGTGGTGGGCCGGATCCGGCCCGCGGGCCGTAGTTTGGGGACCCCTGGTATAGACGCTCACAACATCCTTTAATGTTTCATGGCAATAAGAGCCTAAACATTAGGCGCTTATTGCCTAAAACCATATTATAAAGATGGTTTTATTTTATCAGTAAGTCCAGCAATAGTCCATGAGACACAACAGAATCAGATGAGATGTAAAGTTCCATACACTTTGCATTTTATTACTTATTTATTCTTTTTTTTTTTTTTTGAGAATTTTGGCTAAAAATTCCTGATTACTTGAAAATCTGAGAAACAATAGAAAATGTAATGATTCGACTATGTATCATATTTTATTAGTTGACTAACAATATTATGATAGTTACCATTTTGACGTTTGTCTCTACATATCATGCAACTAATATATTGAATATATGAAGGATTCTCAAGTGTAGTTTATATTTTTCAAATCTTTACTTCTTGGTTGTTTGTGGATTCTGAGTACAAATGCAAAATTCAACAGTCTATAAAGGCTATTTAAATTTGTAATTATATATGGATTTTAAATATTTCTAAAACAATAGTTTTCTGTCTACTTTTGAATCCATGACAAAATGTAGCCCATACACACACACACACACACACACACACACACAAACAAAAAACACATAACTAAAATATGGTTAAAAATTGATCTGAGTTACTTTATGATCTGGTCTTAAAAAGAAACAAAATTTCTTTCATAGATTGGAGGCAGGACAAAACTGCAGACAGGTCCTCGAGACGACCACTATAATGTTTAATGAAATGACTTGAAGATGCCACAAAAATCACAGGCTTAGGAGAACACACACAAAAGAACGAATCAAAAACGAGCCGCGTTGTAAACTGTTTCTCTTATTCCTTTCCCAGACAGGAACATTTGCTCTTCCGTGAAGCTTACAATTTGAGTTAGTTTATTTCTTCCTGTAAGGGCACGCACTGTGGAGCCGATAGCATCACACTGCGTGTCTTGTTGGGAGGCAGGAGGGCACAGAAGAAAGAAGATGAGGGAACATTCTGTAATTAGCCAGAAAAATAAATAACAGGAAAGAGGTGCAATGCTACTTTTCATAAGAAAACCAGAAGTAGAATCAGATATTTTTTTTTCTGATAGGAACTGAAATACTGTGCAGGGCGTGTCTTGAACAAACCAACACGGCAGAGTCACACTAGAGATAGGAATCTGACCAGCTTAAAAATACTTTATTCTGGACGCCCCCGAGTATAACTCTACAGAGCTGTAGCAAATATATAGAAAGTAGTAAGTAAAATAATACAATATGTGACAAATATACACAAAACCTAAGTACCATTGACCAGTGGACATAGTTTGCTCTTTGGTCTAGAAATAACCTGTTATTTATTGCTCAAAGTTTGGTCACAGTTCTTTATGATCTTACCTACATATCCGAGTATTTTTGGAACATTTCTTAGTCATGTGTGATAAAATCATGTTTTCTAAACTCTGTCCACAGACAGTCACACGTAAATATTTACAAAAGAACAGAAAACATCTGCTTTGGCCCAAACATGCCATTGAAGGCTTGTAAAGAGAACTGGCTTTGCTATTTATTTCTCTGTTAGAAAATAAAACAGGCCACTTCTAAGAACCAAAGGCATTTAAATCACTTGGATAAAGACAATTTAGAGTTGATCACAAAAATGAAAAATAAATTAAAAAAAAAAAGTGTAAACTCAAATTTTTGATTTTTACAACATGATGTTGAATCTCCTTTTTATCCGTCCTAGGAATTTTTTTTTATTTTAGTTTTTTTTTTTTAGTTTTTGAAAGAATTATACTTTGTACAAAGTAGTATTGATTTTTTTTTCTTTTATGGGACTTTTGCAAATCTGTATTTCAGAGAAAAATGTGACATGTTCAGAATTATACAACTGGTTACCGACAACACGGCACGTCTGAAATGAAGAGAATCTGGAACAAAACGACTCGATGCTACTCAACAAACTTAGATACCAGTGCTTTTGGGAATCATCACCAAACAGTAGGAATGGAAAAATCCAGACTTTATTCTGCAGACCTAACAAACCAGTTCTGTGCCATTTGTTTAATTTAAAAGCCTTGAACAAATGGATGCTTGTGACAAAACACTAAAACTCTGGCAGCATTTGAGTAAATGTGTTTACTTCTGATGCATTTCTGACCAGTCTGGTGTCTCTCCCACACATTGGCATCAGCACTCTCTTTTCTCTTGAAAGCTGTTTATGAAATATTTCACAGTGAGCCTAACTGTCAGTGTTTTCTTGTAAATTTTATCCTTGCTACGGTAATGCTGCTGAACAAAACATTGTTTTGAGAACACCATCTGTCATGCCACTCAAACGCTGTAAGCGCATCACTTTTCTCACACTCGCAGCAACAAGTCATTTGGCCCTAATAAAGCCACTTTATGCTTCTGACACATGTTTGAGGGGGAGAAGAGAAGTTAAAACATCTAATTTCATTTGGCTCAGACACTGAGAAAAAGCATCTGAGCAACAAAGGGGCTGTTTTTGGTGGATGAAGGGACATCTACTCTCCTAAAATATCCACCAAGCTCCTCAATGTTTATTTCACTGAGAATATCTGGAAATGTACAAGCACACGCTCCATAAAGTCCTCCATTCATTCAGTATATTCATGTCAGCATAAGCACACTCTGCTGTTCAAGCGACCAATTATTATTGGTGCGGTGCACTTTCCTATTAAGTTCATTATATTAGAAAGTTACAAATAAAACACTTGGACAATGGATTGGGTATTGTTTAGATTTGTGCTGTTAAGATCTCTGGGTTTTGTGGCATTAAAATGCAAGGAATATTGAATTATATATATTCCTTTATTGCTGTCTTCATTAAAAATGTGTTACATTAAATACTAACATGTGCATCTCTTTACAGCGGCACATTCACAATAAAAGGATGGCTGACCTGATAAATGTTGATCTACTGAAGCAAACTGTTACTGTGACTCCTCCTCCTGCGGCGTCTGAGACCAATCGGCCTTGAAGACAAGTCAAAGTACAACAACAGCTGAACGAAGCTTTCCCCCAACAAGACGAACGGATTGATGAAAACCAGCAGCTTTGGCTCGGAAAGGACCGCTGCAACTTTTTTATTATTTTTTTTTTTTCTTAAGGCAGGACATCGACTGCTGTTGCGTGCTGCTCCACAGACATTTGTTGACACCAGATGTACTTTCTGCTGCCATCCACATGTTGACGTATTGTTTACAGAGAGTGTTCCTGAATAAGACAGATGCACATTCTAAAAGCGTTTCTAATCCTTCAAACACAGCTTACAATATGAGCCCTGTGGTCACAGAAATGTCAGCTTCAACTAATTATTTACAGTGCATTAAGTGGTAAGTTATGTATTTATGATACACCGAATGTGTAGCAAAATGACCGGTTCTTTCGAGGCTGGTGTCACTGTAGAGACACTTTCATCACACAAACCTTTCCATACCAACAAGCTGTGCAGTGAAATATTCAACTCTGTCCTGTTTTTGTTCTGAGCTTTGGCTCTTTATTCGCACAAATTTCCCTCGACTCCCTTTTTTTTGTTATTGTTGTTGTTTTTTTACTTTGTTATAACGTGAAAGTATCTGTTATAAAACCTTCAATATGATTCTGATTCGTACATGTTTTTGTGCAAGCAAGGTACAGTATTATAAACTGCAGGTAAATATGTATATCAAGTAAATTTACTATATGCTGTGTTGCTTACAAGGTCTATGCCAATATAAGCTCAGTAATGCACTCCAAATAAAGAGAAAAAATGGATTTGCAAAAGGGAACTTTGCTTGCACATTCTCAATTATTACACAGTTGTGCACAATAGCAGTTTGGGGTAATAATATAGTGGAAAAAGTTGAGTTTTTTTTATGAGTTGGCAGGGATGTAGACTAGTAAAGGAAAACAGTTTTCAGAGAAACTATGAGGGAAAAGTTCTGATATAAGGTACAATTCAAGTTCACAAAAATAGGAAAAATGTATTTTTTTGTGTAAACAATCACAAGGCCCGTCTTTATTAAGAGCCATTTCATTACAGACACCACCTCTGCTTGGTAGGGACACGGCTCAGTAAGAAGTATGTCCTGTTTTCAAGTGCATGCAAGCATATCTATAGCAACAGTCCTGAATTGTTCGTTGAGACATAGCTGCTTGTGCATATTCAGTTTTTTTTTTCCTTTCAGCCTTTTCAATATTTTAGTTTTGAGAAATGTTCTTTCTGAATGCAAAACATTTTTCCTTTTTTTTTTTTTTTAAATTAGCTGCACAGTAGCTGAACTTCAACACCATGAGACATTAGATAAGGCTAATCTCCTGAATAAATCCCACTGCAGGGCTGCAGGACAATGGCTCACATCTCAATTGAATTATGCAATAAACCCATGATAAACAACTTGGTAACATTAATTCATTTTAAACACAGTTGGGTTTCGATGTGCATTAATAACCTCTTAAAATAGCAATTTAAAGCAGTTGCAAAGAAGTCGTTTTGTACTGCAGTGAATATCGCTGCAAAAATAATTACGATTAACTAAACTGTACAGACACTTATTAAAGTCAGCATTAGGTTTATGTTTGGTGGCTTAACTTGTTACTTTTTAATATTCTAAGTACAGATCTTTAAAGTTTTGATGATTTCTGCATTTCTTGTCACAATGTAAAATAAAACTAGGTCATCATGCAATTTTACTTCAAGAAAAAATAAGATGAGTTGAATCTTGGAATATAAAAGAAGGGTTTGTTAATTGTTTTTTATGGCCTTAATAAAATGGAATTAGTTCAGAACTATTTAAAACATTTCCCTTTGATGGACTGGCAAACTTATCAGATGGATAGATATTAATAATACATAATAATTAACCATAATTTCAAAACATATATAGAGATCTTAATTTTTATTTCACTGATTACGTTTCAGAGTTAAACAACCTGTACGCTGTTTGATCTCCATCTATAAGTCTAACTGTGTTAAACTTGCGAATTATGCTCAACATTTGCAGGCAGAAATTTTATCATTGTTAATTTATGTTATTATTATTATTATTATTATTATTATTATTATTATTGCAATCAATAGTTGAACAACTTTAAATATTGCATTCCTGTAGCACTTGGTACTAAACTGCCAAATTGTTCCACTATGAAGCAGAACATTTTGTTTATTCAAGTCACATTCATTATTATAATAAGGTTTTTAAAATGTCGAAAACAACACATTCGTTATTATGCTTTCGCTACACCAGAAAGGGAAAGGAAGAGAATGGCAACTCAGGACTAAATAAAGATGATTTTGTGTACGGTGACATGTTTTCATTCCTTCCTCTTCTCCCTGATCCCCGTTCAGATTTATCTCAGGAGGCCGTGAGGGGTCCCGACGTCCACACTGGGAACCGCTGTTCCACAACATTGAACACTGGAAAATTAATGTTGCTATGAGCTTCCACACCCGCAACAACTTTCCTCCCCACCACCACTCTGTGTTATTTCTGGTAATCATCCACCCAGCAAACCTACTACTGTCTTGTTGCCTTGTGTTGTGCAGCGAGGGTCATCTGCTGTTATGACAGGAATTCGGATAATTTGGGACCTCTAAAAAATAAACTAACTGCAGATTGCAAGACTTTGAGAAAACAAACTGTGCGCAGCCTTCAGCTGCACCAGCTGTTCTCTCTGACCGCAGAATTATCAGAAGCCGCACCGAGTCAGAAGTGGAAACAATGATCCCGTCTGAAGTTTAGCCTCGCTCCTATCAGCTGATTTCTGTTACGATGTTTTCCAATCAGATACAAATCAATTGTAGACATTTGTTTAGGGAAAAATTAAAATAAAAGACAGTGGTCTGATTAGTTGTAAATACAACATGTTTATGTTTTTGTGATTAAATTTACAAACAAAGCAGCAGTGTTTTGAATATGTGACAGATTTGTGTGCTTTGATATCACTACAAGACAGATGCATGTATTGGCTACAACTTTATATTACACAGCTCATGAGGGACATACAAATAAAAGAAAAAAATTCATCAATAATTTTAAATAAAATGTAAAATTAGTAATCCAGTACAGAACGTCTTGTGAAGCCCTGTTTCCCTCCTGATGACACACAGCTGTACATCGGTCAGGTTCAAACACTCACTAAATGTATTGAGCAGATTAATGTCTGGATGTGCCAAAATGTTCTCCAACTAAATGAAAACAAAACCAAAGTATTAGTCTTTGGACTAATATAGTTTAAAAATGATCCCCTACCTTCAATCTGTTGGTTTAAAATGCTCTGAAAATCTGGGGTTAACATTGGATCCTGATCTGAACTTTGATAACCACATCAAATCTATCATAAAACTGCATATTGCCACCTAAAAGGTATTGTTAAAATTAGACGACTTACTGTGTGTCCCCACAAGATTCTGAACAATTAGTTCATACCTTCGTTTTTAGCAGACTCAATTACTGCAATGGCATTTTTACTGGATTATCAAAACAAGGCAACAAGGCAGCTCCGGTTTCTCCAGAGCGCCGCTGCAAGAGTCCTTACTAAAACAAAAAGAGATTGGCACATCATTCCAGTTCTGAGATCCCTGCACTGGCTTCCTGTTGCTCAAAGAGCAGAATTTAAAATCTCCCTAATGGTTTATAATAAAAACCCAGACTACATTTCTGATCTTCTCCAACCCCACATTCCACTCAGACCTTTAAAATAATCAGAATCAAACCTACTAATTATTCCCAGAGTCAGAACTAAACACGGTGGAGCAGCTTTCAGTTCTTATGCTCCAACTCTCTGGAATAAACTTCCTGCTCACTGTCAGACTGCTCCTACCTGGAGTTTATTTAAAACTTTTTATTTATAGTTGTCTGTTCTTACATTTTTTTAAATTCTATTCACTTAATATTATATTTAAAACTTTTAATATTTACTCTGTCTATTTTTAATCTGCTTGATGTTTTTGTTTTTTAATCTTCTTGTAAGTTGTTTTTAACTTTTTTTTTTTTTTGTACAAGCACTTTGAATTATCTCTGGCTGAAAGGTGCTATGTTATCCCCCCCACCCCCCCAGGTGTTTTTTACTTACATTGGATAAAATCATGGTCGATAAATTGATACGCAATCATGCACCATATTTTGGCCACAAAATGTGCAAACGAGAACACACAGGTGAAATCAAACAAGTACATTGGATATGTACTCCACATCCAATATATGTGGAGTACATAACATTTCAGTCGCTGCTTTAGTAGTTTGTACCTCCGTCAGTTCAATCTATAAAGCAAAGTCTCTAATTAAACATGAAAAGGTTCAATGGGTGTTACAATCAGTTTGAAATGTAAACTTTATGCTTCCATGCAAGACGCAGTTAGGTTGAGAAAATACACAAAAATGAGGCAAAGCAATATTTACCATAATACCACTAATTAGGCAGCAAATGAATTCATGTGAAGTGGATTCCAAACTGGTGATCTATTACGTGTTAACTGGTTTAAGTAACATGACTGCTTGTTAATGAAAACAAGAGGACGGTTCTAATTCATGCATTACATCCTTATCCATCATCATTTACCTCAGTCTAAATAAAGTGTACAATTTCTTTCCTTGCTCCTTTGGCTCTGAACAGAATTTGAAACAGGACTCCAGAGTCAAACTGCTAAATTAAATAGTGGATGTGTGTTTCCTGTCTGTAAGTCTTCACTCTTGATTACTGCATGCACATCCAACACTCTAAATATGCAGAAATCTCTTTAGCAGAAATTTTCCGTCGCTTCCCAGCTTCGGCTGAGCCAGCAGCGACGCAGCCAGGTGTTACAGCTCAGCTCACTTTCCTGACACGACACACAAATATTTCCAGGATTTGTTTTGCTAGGAGAAAAGACAGCAACCCTTTGACACCGGTGTTAGACTTCAGAGGTCCTCGGGTCAGACACTGGAAAAGCCAGTCATCTTCCACATTATTAGATATAAGGATTACAGATTCAACCCGCTGACTGAGGCATGTACCAGCAGGTCTATTTTTAAACCTTTGCCATGACATCATCTTTCCTATGATACTCCAATGATTTGACAGTAGATTAAAGTCGTCCGAGTTCAACAGAGAGGGTTTTATTTTTTCACGACACCACATCAACAACATTCTTTGTTGTTGTTGATCCTGCATGAAATATCAATTCTTCAAGTGAGTTGCAACCTAAGAAATGTAATAGTTTTACAAATTTCAGTCATAACCTGCCTGTCCATCGGGGTATATAATGTAGAAATGTGTAGGTGTGAATTTCCCATCGTTTATTAATATGATGGAGGCTTTCGCTACTATTTAGATAGAGATATAATCTCCACCGTCCAAGTTAGAATGCCTAATATTTTCTAAGAGGTTTTACTCTAAGATTGTTGAAGTCAAGTGAAGTAGACAGTAGGACGAGGTGCATCTCGCTGATGTCCTGTTCTTAAGGCAGTCCTGTTCAGATAGTTGAAAAACTAAGTGCCTGGTTTGCCGTCTACTGCCCTCTAGTGCAGTGTTTTCTGATGTTCAGCTCCCCATAGAGAAGAGCAAAGTGTGGCCTGGTTGTGTGTCTGATCTGTAAGCTACAAGGTGCTGATTCTGAGTTTGAAGTTTTGCTCTGGCCTGACGCAGAATCATCGTTATAACTCGAGAAGCTTTACAAAGTTGGCTGAACATGCGGTATTTATTTTTAATTCAAAATATATTTTTATCTGCAAGAAGAAAAAAAAAAGTTAAATTCAATTCAGTTTAGGTATGTAGCAGCAATTCACAATAAGTGTGAACTCCAGGCACTTTATGAAAATTCTTTTATCATCCTTTATTGCACGATACAATAAGCTCAGTTTATAATTCAAATTAGATTAAAATGTTTCTAGGGAAACCCAGGAGACTGCATCGAGTCATTGACTTGCTGTATTCACTCCTCCTGGATGAGCATGAAGAGACTAAGTTAAAACCTTACCTGCAGTAAATGATTCTCCTGGTGTCTTTATTTTATGTTAGCATTTTATGTCTAACAGAAACTAGACATCAAGAGCATAAAACTCCAAACTTTATCATAAGCCTCAGGAACCAAATCATTTGGATTAACGCCACATGACAAAACTAAGAGAGTTAGCAGCAGGCAATGTTTTAATTAAAACTTTTTTGCAAAAATTCTCAACTATGCCTTCAAAGGTTTATTTAATCTCTAAAATAAAGGCAGTGCCTCAAAAACTCAAAGTGGGTCACTTGAAACTCTGGGACCATAGATTCTGTAAAAAGAATGTAAATCACCTGGTGGTTTCATAAAAAGTAAGCAGATTCATAAGATGCCAGCAGCAGCAACAACTGAAAAACCTTGATGAGGTCATGAAAGTTGTCTTTTAAAGTTGTCAGTTCTCTAAGATAAAAAAAAAAAAAGTCTCAGCTGATTCTTAGTAAAACAGCTAAATGATCACTTTTATCTCC
The DNA here is from genome assembly GCF_001443285.1 of Poecilia latipinna. NCBI lineage: Eukaryota > Metazoa > Chordata > Actinopteri > Cyprinodontiformes > Poeciliidae > Poecilia > Poecilia latipinna. The sequence continues at coordinate 52,403 of NW_015113014.1, forward strand.
AGCGGTGGTGTCTGTTTGATGGGAGCTCAATGTGATGGCAAAGGTAAACGCACCAGACGCACAAATTAGGCAGTCACAAACTCATCCATCACTGTTGCCTGGGTGACATTCTCCAAATACGTGCTGCAGCTTAGCAACAGCACCCAAACATGAGTCTCGGCGCTCGCATGCTGTCGGTTCTGGCTGGGTTCCTGATGAGCCGACCCATCAGTGGGAAAAGGAGACGAAGGGGGCGGTCGACCATGGTGGGAGACCCGGGACGTCATGTTTACCAGTGAACCTCTGCAGAGTCGATTCCTGAAATAAGGCAAGGCTGAGCCTGTGGGCAGGAAGAGTCGAGGTTTTATTAAAACTTTATTTCGTCTTGAAAAAGAACCTACCTGACAATTGGTTTTAGTAAAAAAAAAAATAGCACAATATGTCTTTTCCCATTCAGCATCTCAGAGACACAGTGTACATGTCACTGCACTGCAGCTACAGCTGCTATCTACTGATTTCATTGTGTTATAGCTGGTCATTTCTCAAACCATAATCAGACTTTTGGAGTTTAATGCATAAGAAAAGGTGAAGGTCTGACCAATCTAAAAAAAAAAAAAAAAAAAAAAAAGCAAACCCCCCCCAAAATAAAATAAAATTT
>NW_015113014.1:56086-72323 GCF_001443285.1 Poecilia latipinna
AAAAAACTTTTGGGGTTTTAATAAAAAAAAAAGGGTAAGGGTTGCACAATTAAAAAAAAAAAAAAAAAAAAAAAAGTCAAACCCCCCCCAAATTAATATGACATTCATATCCACGATAAGCTTATGCAAACTTTTAACCAACTCTATTTAAGTCAGAGTACATTTTGAAGTTAAGAAACAAATGGATGTGGTGATGTTTAAAATACTTTATTGCACAATGCAGAACAATCTGTATTTATTACATAATAATAAATTAATAGCAACATGTCTTGATTGTACCTGACCTTGTGGACTTCTGGAAATCCAGTCCCTTTGATCCAGGATGACTCGTTTGATTTTCAAATGATGGGTCCACAAAAAGAACAAAGCAAAAAACAAACAAACAAACAAACAAACAAACAAACAAACAAACAAACAAACAAACAAACAAACAAAACAACATTAATTCACTGTCAGCATCATTCTGATTTCTTACAATTGGAAGGACACATTTAAAAAATAGACAAAACCATTTAAATGTTAATGAATTGATGGCAGCTGTTCATTACTATTCTGGAGATGAAGTCATACATTTTCTGAGAAAAATCCTTATAGAAAATCCATTTGAGTTTTGAAATGCGCTATAGAGATTTGAAGGATGAAAGATTTTTCATGATGTAAAAGAAAAGTCAGGCCAACACTTCAGATGTCGCTAAAAAAGAATTGCTCTATATGTTGTATGCAAAACCTTGTCATTTTCACTTAAATCAGTGAAACGCTTAGAATTTAATAGCCTTAACTCTCCCTAAAGTCGTTTGTGCTAGAAAATGCAAAATCTGCTTAATGTTACGGCTCCAGCAGCTGAAAACTACAACAAGTTCAGAAATGCTGCTTCTCCCCGATGGACAAAAGAAAAATAAAGACTTTAGCGCCTTTCACCCTTTTGTAATTACATCAAACCGAGCCAGACCTCTATCAAAATCAAGGTTTTCAAGGTGATCTGTGAAATCAACCTTATAAAAGAGGCTGGACTAATATTTTCTTTATCAGACAAATAGTTGTTTACTCCAGCTAAAATCATCATTGCTTTCTTGGTTGTGTTTTTTTTTTTTTTTTTTTTTCACAGGCAGAGACTTTTCTTTTCTTCCTAGTTCCTTTGCAGACGTTGTTATGGAAAATAGGAGCAAGATGTTGGCCGATGCAACAATAGAAATGAGTTCTACTCCATCATTTTCTCATTGCTCTGTGCTATACTGCGAGACAGCAGTGCAACAAAGGAGGAAACAAATGCATTACGAAGTCATTTCTGGTGTGAAATTGATTTACTGTACAAGCCTGGTTCTCTCCTGCTTCCATAAAAGAATGCAAAAGGTCCCTTTAATTTTCTTTCCTCTTGTTATTGTTAATGTTGGCGCCACACAAAACAAAACTTTAATTAATACTTTTCCTGAGTGTTTGTCACCAAAGGCTCACGTACCCTCAGTTACTCCGAGTGCGGCTCAATAAATCATTAATACCATGGAAAAGTTCATTTATTTCAGTCATTCAATTCAAGGTGTGAAACTCATATTTAAATTCATTGGACGCATTATGTTAGTTACAGTGATCAAGGTTTTCAGCCTACAAAAGGACAGAACTTAATTTCTAAAATTTCAGCAATCCACAGAGTAATGTAAAAATATTTTCTTTTACAGAAATGTTATGTCTTGTCCGTATTACAGTCTGCACAATCGAATGAAAGGCTGGTGACTCAACAGTTGTCCAGTACAGTCAGTGATTGCCTCTGAGGCGAGGGTCAGAGACAAAAGGTAATAGCTAAAAAAGTTGGCCGTGTTGAATCTCGATATAAAAATGGAAAGTTAAGCAGAAAGAAAAGGCGTGGAAGAAAAAAATGCACAAGCAATAAAGATAAGCAGAGGAAGTAAATGTTGCATTTCACTTGGAAATTGAGGTTACAGAGTCCAGAGGAAGAGAGTGGGGCCGTGTTAAGATCTTGTGGCAATAGTTCGTGCCATAAAATTCGACTCGTGAAGAGCTACTCAGCATGTGCTGTTCTCAAAGCACAGCAAAGCAAGTTGTGAGAAGAAGAGTGTGACAAGCCCTGAGCAGTTTTTAAATCATTTATATGGAAACATTTTGGGGAATGTTGTAAGAAAAATCATGATTCGCTTGTGGTGAACTTTGATGAAAAATTCAGTGTCTCGGGATTGCAGATAATTCTCTCTCTTTTTTTTTAAAAAGTAAATCTTGATCCATTGTTAAAATTCACATGCTGCTTACACCACAGTAAAAAAAGAGAAAAACAAAAAGAGAGAAATATAGTTCTGCCATATCTCATAGTCCTCCTTTTCTCAACCTCTTCCACTTAATGCTTCCACTTGTGATGCTGCCCATATAAACACCTGCGCCACACTGAGTCAGTGCACTGTCATCCTTGTCCAGGTGTCTTATTTAGTCCCTGATCAGTTTTCTTGACCATCATCTTTGCCTGCTTCCCGTCTGTACAGTATGCGACTCTCAACTCCACTTAATGCACCTGGTCCCTGATTATTGCTTCAGAGATTCTGGATCGATTCTGCCATGTCTGCCTGTCTTGTTACAGACTTGGACCGATTTCCTAACCGTTGAGCATTGTCCTCTACGGCGTTCCCAGTGAAGAGGATTGGAGTGTGTACACTGGCATTCTCCACCTTAATTTGATATATCTTCTGGTTTGCACAGGTCATACCGCCTCTACTGAGTCCCTGTGAGGGAAACAGTCTTCCGGTAAGCAGACTATGGAGAACCAATCTTGCCATAATAAAGAATGAATACAAAAATAAATAAATGCTCCATAAATAAATAAGCATATTATTATGGTGAAAAATAGAGTGAATAAATTAACATTGGCAGTAATTTAATTATGCAGTGAGACATAAATGTCTTTATCCTACTAGCTTCTTTTTTTAACATAGCGTGGTGAGTATTGTTGGAAACGGCAGAGCTTCGGTTTTACTCTGACAGATAGTTTGTGTGTATTTCGGGCATGTTGCACTGCCATTGCTGCGTGTTTTACCGGGTGTGCCTCGTTAGCCTTGTTAGCATCTGATTACGTTTTTTATTTTTCATCAAGCTGTTTAGTGTTGAAGCTGGGTGTTGTTGAGGTAAAAAATATTGTTTCTATCAGTTAGATGACCTTTTTCCCCTGATACGTGGATATGCAATAAGTCTATATCGGTAAATGTATATCTTGTGTTTTTAATTGATCTTGTTGGGGCAAGTCCTAATGTTAGCATAGTAAAAATCACCTTATTTATGATCTGTAATAGTTTTTCAGCTTAATTTATTCATGTTTTCCATCTTTGGTATAATCCATAATCAAGAAAAACTACCACAAATATTATATTTGTATAATATACAAATATTTTTTGTACTGAATAGATCACTTTATCTGAAAATAAAAAATATTTGTATCACACTTTACACATTTAAATCCATTAACTTTTTAACAATGTTTGAATTCTTGGCACCTGGATGTAACTGTGAGGGAGCAACGTTTTTCCTTGTTTCTGAATGATGATCAGCACTGACTGATAGCTTTATTTCTTTCTAATCCCGATATCAGCTGGACAACATCACTGTTCTGCCATTCACCTGGTGAAGCTCTAGTCCTTTGTATGCATGTGTGTGTGTGTGTGTGTGTGTGTGTGTGTGTGTGTGTGTGTGTGTGTGTGTGTGTGTGTGTGTGTGTGTGTGTTAAAGCAGCAATCCAACTTGTTAAGCTGCAAGAACTGTATGGCTATTTGTGGGGTCAGAGTGTGTGATGACCACATGGCTCAGTAACTCAGGGCAATGAGCTGACGAGAGAGACATGATTGCTAATAAAAGATTTGAGTGCTTGAAAATGATCTTTCCTGCTTCATGAGAAGATGACTCATGACACACAAGATCTACGTGTTTTTACTCCGACTGAGACAGTTTAAAATGCTATATCTCATCAGAATCGGTTCGAAACAAAACTCGTGTTTTGACAGGATGATTTATTGAGCACCTTTTAATTCTGTACTGATATTACACTATAATCTTTTTTTTTTTATAGAGTTATAGAGATCTTTAAGGCAGGGTTAGGTTCTAAAATATAACACTGTGTGTCATCAGAAGACCAGGACATGGAAGCTATGGATGTGGTTTTGCTAAAAGAAAGTCATAAGAAGGTGCAGCATGTTGGCAGAAAACTAACACTAAGTGTCTCACCATCAAGATGGCGAAACATGGTAGAGGCGACATCATGCTAAGTAGAAACACATCCCCAACAAAAAAATATGCTGATGTAACTGCAGCAAAATGAAGTACTGACTCAGCAGGCCTGAATAAAAGTAAGCACTACATTTCTCTGATTTTTATTCTAAAATGAAAGCTGTGAATGTCATGTTTGATTTCCTTCCCACTTTAAAATTGTGAATTACTTTACATCTTCCATAACATAAAAAAATACTCCAAATAATTTATACACTGGAAGTGGAGGTCTCAATGTGACAACATTAGAAAAAAGTTTAAATGGTATGAATACTTTTCCTGGCATCTTAAATTGGCCTCTCATGTTTTGAAAGATCTAGACAGCTTAGACATTATAGCTCAATTTTATCAAGCTCAGACAAAAAATAGAAAATAAAACTGCACAGATTTGAATTATTCAATGCACACAAGCCTCTTCAAGAACAAAATAACATGTAGCTATATTATTATTTAGTTGTCCTGCTTTTCCTTCCCTTGTAGTGCAGCACAATTTTTGCATATCAATGAATATTTACAATTCTGAGCTTTATGCAAGTTTTGAAATGCATTTAGCTCATAATATACTGAAGCAGTCATAGGCCTCAGCCTTAATCAAATCACTTCAAGCCACTTTTCCGATCATACTCATTACATAAACAGGAGTAAAAAACCCTGCAATGCTCCTCTGACCTTCATCAGTATTAATTAAGTTATTATTCAGAATGCAAAATAGGATTGCATGATTGCAGAAGATTTGATTACTTCTTGTTTTTCTCAACAAACCATTTTTCACCATTTTTATCTATCTTCTTTTCCCTGTCCACCAGCTGAAGTGTGCACTGCCCACTGTTGGCCTCATCCTGAGCACAATCAGAGACCATAACCTGGACAATACGATCGGATCAGTTTTTCTAGCTCAGAGCACCTCCTGCTGATCCTGTGCCTTATGATCAAAACTCTAAAATCTTTCTGACCAGAGCTTTTCAGCCCCAGCAGAGCGCTGCAAACGCAAAAAAAAACAAAAAAAACTGTCTCCTGAATGTTAAAATGTGCAGTTTCTGGTTCACCCGATTTCACTGCTGCAGGTTCAGCTGTTGCTTTGTAAATGCCACGATGCTGTTAAAGCTGCAGGAATACAAAGCACACAACACTAAAGCTAATTTAGTTTTTACAGCAGAGGTATATGCAACATTTAATGTATCAGAGAGCAAGCTGCGAAGGTAATGAGCAGCATGGATTCATGTTTCATGGGTGTAAATGCGGCATAAACAAGAGAGATCGGTTTTAATGAAAACCTTTGAAGCACAGCTGTGGAGGGATTTTTCTCATAAAACATTACCTTTTAATATCTGACTCTTTCTGTCTTCACTTTATGTAAATTAAGACGAGACTAAAATGTATACTTCTGTTATTGAACTCTGTGACTGAGTGATCTCCAAATAGCCAGTGCTCTGCGTAGTATCACTCTGTGGTTTAATTGAGGAAAATGCACGGCTGTTACTTGACTATTGTGAAGACTGAGCAAAAAAGTTCTCGCAAGCTTTTCTTCAGTTTAATGGCAATTTAAGGAACTCTTTGGCTGATTTTGTACAATTTGCTTTTTTTTTTAATGAAGTAAACTCAAAAAGCCAGGAAAAAAGCAAGAGAAAAAAGTGATTAATAAAACAAAACAGAAAAACTGAAGGTCAAACACAGTAAGAGGTGAAGCAGAGGTGAGAAATAAGACAACTTGACAGAGACTGGATGACAGCAAAAAAATGTATGTGCTGCCAGATCTGGTCACTGACGGACGGCTGCCTTGAGAGGACAAAAAAGGCGAGGAACCTGAAGGTAAACTAATGAGAGGTGACGACTGAGCACAGAGACAATACCCGCTAAAACTATTGAGAGATACTGGGATATGGATCAATAACTAAACAGAACATGAAACTTCCTCCTTCAAACTTGTGACCTTGCTCGTAATAGTCGTTCCTCTTTGCCATGATTGCTGTGTTCCTATCCAGTATAAGAACACACATCCAAGTATGTGTGCGAAAACCAACATCCGTCCCGCATGACCGCTCGCCGACTGTTGGAAATGAAAAAAAAAGAAAAAAAGAAATGTTATATCCTGCTCAAGATCAGAGCATTTTTATTATCTCCTGATATTGAAAGAGGATGGATGTACCTTGTTTTAACCACCACTGTAGTTTCGGAGCCAAAAATGTAATTAACAACCTTCCTCAAAGAGCTCACTCTTGTTTGAGCGATGCAGACAGAAATGAGAGGATGGGGATTTCTTCGGGGCTATTTAACACAACACAATTCACCGTGAGAACATTCAGGAAGGCCTCAGACGGCTCCAGCATCTCCTACAATATTGACTGCCTGGTAAACAGATCACAGTTTGCGTGAAGGAAGGATAACTTGATAAAGCGGGTGGGTGGTCTGCAGTGCGGGAGCCCTGCAGGAGCCCCTTCTCTTTGTTTTTCAGTAATTTACACACCTACACTTCCAGTCCAACTCAGAGCTCTGCCGTTCTGTAGAAATGCTCAGGTGACTCTGCAATTTTAAAATGTTTAACCATGGATTTATTTTGCAAAGAAATGTTGCAGCTGGTAAACGTAATAACCAGCGCCGCCCAGGTTTCAAACAAAACACAAATTGGGCAATACTGTGTTAGCAGTCATAAACCTTTCTTTAATTAGAGCTTATAGTGCATGAAATTGTTCTAGTACAGCCCTTTAATAGTCTAATATAATGACTACTTTTAATGCTGTCTATTTGTCCCTGTTTGGTGTTTTCTTTTGACTGATTATATTGGGGGGGGGTTTCCCTTCTGCTTTAATGAACTGTGATTTTATTTAGCGAGAGGTCTTTAGTCATGCTGAAATAGTGAACAAACACGTTTTAATTTCTAGGGTTTAGTATTTTGAATGCATCTATTCAAGGTGCATATATGTATGTGTGCTCTCTAATTATGTAGCCGGAATGTTTTTTTCTTACATCTGTATGAACAGATGCTTCAATGGTGCTGGAGGACATGGGGCATAGCCCACCTACATCAAGTTTTACGCATTTGACAAGGCAGCTGAAACAGATCACCAAATCAAATCAGTTTGCCTCAGATTGTCCAGGAAAAAAAATCATTCTTTCCTGTCACTTGCATTATGGTCATTATGGTAAAAACCAACTCCTTGTTCTACGCTTTGCTTCGTACAGAGGATCTGAACCCGCGGCTGTTGAGAAACGATTGTTTCCTGGATGCCTGGTCTCTGTTTGACTCGCTGCATCTGATTTCACCCAGATGCTAAAACGTTTGGTCGTGACATACGTAATGAATCAGCTCTAACTTGAAGGGAGCAACACAATAAAGCTGAAGGGAAAATTGAGGGCACTGTAAACAGTCATCCCTTCACTCCTAAGAGAGAAATGCTGAGCAGACCAAGATGGCAAACTGCAATTTACAAAGCAGTGCAAACATTCAACGTTATTAACTTCGTCTGTTCTCTGATTGGCCAGGATGAAATGCAGCCTAAGAAGTTGAGCTCAATGGGACAAATCCAAGATGGAGGACATGAGAATTGAGCAGAATGAGTGCAACAGCCAAGCTAATGTGGCGTACCACAAAGTATGGTTTTGGGCTCTTATAGTTCTTTTCATATCCATTTTCTCTTTAGCATGTTTTATTTCTTGTCACTCCTGTATAGACTATGTTCAGCTACATGTCTCTAACACAGAAGACCTATAGCTTTTTACATACTTGCTTTTGGTTAGTTAGTTGTTTTATTGGCCTCTTGCAGTATTTTTGTCTTGTTGTGAAGCACTTTGTAATATTTATTCTGAAAGTCAGGTAAGCCACATCATTATTTAAATGGAATCTGGTAAACGATCCACATTTTGGTATCTTTCAAATCCAAAATTTGAAAGATTTTAATTCATTTTGGATTATTTAGGAACTGAAATATTTTATATTTTCTCTTTGTGTTTTTCCACTCACATAAGAATCTTTTTTTTTTTTTTTTAAATTGTGCCTGAATCACACAGCAGATGACTATTTATCTGGAAGCATCAGTGAGTGGTGCTCGCCTCACAGCAGTTCTCTAATTCTACAAAAGAAATATCATATAATTTAGGAAAACACGTCGCTTTCATCTAACTAACTTCTCATCCTCGGCAGCCCTGTTCTCCTCTGAGAGATGCAGCATTGTTGTCGCTGGTCACTGTTTAGCTCTGTGAAACAGGTTGGAACACAGTATTTAATGGAGGCAGAGTGCTCAGTCTTTTCATTTCAGTGACCCAAAGTGATGAACCAAGATAATCAGCACACACCACCATAAACAGGCTGAGGCACTAACATCTATTCAGACCCCCTTTGATTTAAATCTTAGCATACCTGCAGGCCACGAGTGTAGGCTGCAGGATTTCTTTTTGAGAAAACTTGTTTACATGGTTACCCACATGAATAAATGTTTATCTTCTATATGTAGTAATAAGGTAAGCAAATGACATATGAAACCATGAGTAATCAGGAACCTTTGCATTTTGTAAGGACAAGTTTTGACCGTATGACTTGATATACAGACTTTCAGTGATTCAAGTCCAGTTCGAATGAATGTCTGAATGATTGAATGAAAAAATGAACAGACAAATGAATGAATGAATGAATGAATGAATGAATGAATGACTTCCATTCATTTCTACAGCCTAAACCTTACCTTTACCCTTTTCCTAACCCTAACCATCACATACCTAACCCTAACCCTAACCAAAACTCAATTCATACCTTAGTCCTAACTCTGACCCCTGACCCAAAAACAGGGCTTCCCATTGTGGGGACCAGGCTCCGGTCCCCACAAGGAGCAATTGGTCCCCACAACGTAGTATATGTCAGGAAAATCATCCCCACAAGGTATTACAAACAAACAAACAAACACACACACACACACACACACACACATGCGCGTGCACGCACACACATACACACACACACACACATGTGCGCGCACGCACACACACACACGCACAAGGACCAGTCTCATATGTGCCAAAGAAAAGAATCTTGATTTTCCCCAAGATTTTAAGGAAACTATTTTGTGAACCAGGGAGACACAGAATTGATTCTTAATATACACAGATTTTAATAATGCACACAAAAAAATTCAAATTAACTGTACTAACATGTCACTCTGAACCTCACTCCTGTTAGATGCCACTTTCTGTTCTTAAACCACCTATCTGTTAAATTGTCTGGTCTGGGAATAGTAAAAATAGATGAATATCTGCGTTAGAGCAACATTGCTGCAATTATCGTATATGCTGCTGATTTATTTAGCCTGTTTAGTCAAGGAGTTCTGCTTTTGCAGGATCAATCCTAAGATATTTTAGACGTCCAGGCGCGTGAAGCATCAGGGTTCAGAACTTCCTGAGACCGCGCTCATAAATTTTGCAACTGTGTTCTCAGCAAAGGAGATATTCTCAAAACTGAAGCTGATCCAGAACTACCTGAGTGATCTATGGGACCGGATCACCTTGCTGCTCCTGCCATGGGCAGTTTGAGTGATGAGGTGAGAACGTTATCTGGGTAAGCCTGAAAGCAAGTAGGCATTTTGAGAATAATAATAAACTAAATTAACCGCAGACTGGTATTTTTAAGTGAGCGGGTTTGTTTTGTTGCTAAATGAAATTCAAGTTTATTGTATTTATTTATTTATTTATTTATTTGTCAACTTATGTTGATTTCTACAGTCGAGTTATGTTTTGAAGCACACTAGCAAGTCTGAATAATATGTATAAAAAAGGTTTTGGGTTGGCCTAATCAAAAAGTTTGGACTAAAATTTGATTGAGATGCTGTAAAATGACCATAGATGAGGACATTGTTGTTACAAAAAACTGATTTTAACAAGCTTGCAAAGATAAATGGGCCATAATTCCTACATTGGTGATGTAAAAGACACACTTGATGGCAGATGTTTTCACCAAGGGCAACAACAAGCAAATGCTTTTCCACATTAGGCATGGTTGTTTGGACAGACTAGTAATAATTTTTATTTACAGCATCTGAACTTCATTTATATGCAAATCTTGTGCCCACATATGGCTTTAACTCTATCAACAACTCTATCTTAGTGTCTGAAAGTCAGACACTAAGAACTTGAATATCTTTTGCTGTTTCTTTTTATGACGACAATGAACCCTCTGGTGTAATTACAGGGTGAAGGAACTCATGTGCAGTGAAACTTATCAAATCAACAAAGTGATGGTTCAGTTCATTAACCTTTCACAGCACATTAAGGAGTTCAGTATTTTAACTAACTAAAATCAGCAGAATGAGTGGAAACACCAGTCATAAGCATCTTTGCAGCCTTTTACATTCTGCTTTGAAATAATTAAACCTTAACCCTTTCATGCATGAATTATGATCCTTTGTGTCAGGATTTTTTTTTCCATTTTTTTTTATTTTCTAAAGGCATAAAAAGGTAGAGAGAAAAATTTGTAAAAATTATTTTATTTTATGTTTTTTATGTAATCAATTGTAATTTTCTCCAAATATAAAGTTGTTATTTGAAAAATACATCAGTAGTATTGTTCTTTAGTGGTTATCTGATGTCACAATATTTATTTTACCTGCAAGAGTCGTCTACAGTAGAAGGAGGGACCGGGTCTGTCGGCCATATTGGATTTAACAAAAACAATTTCTTGCATTTGCAGCTGATGGCCAGTAGTTGATAGTGTATTTTATGATGCCTTAGTGTCCACTTCAGTGCTCTGTGTTCATTTTTAACATAAAAATCCACAAGAAGCACAAGAAAATGGCTTTTAGATAGCTGTCCACTGTAGTGACCACTGCGCATGAAAGGGTTAAAAACAATCATAAGAACCCTCAATAACAATGAAAACTCTTTTTTTCAAACCATGGTTAGATGAGAGGGAAGTTCAGGCAGTGACTTGTCAATTGTGACCCTTTTGTTGCAATTTTAACTCATCTGAAGTCATAAAATCAAGATAACAATGCATGGAATCCATACCGTCTTACCTGGAGCTGTGAATCTTTGATCGAGCTCAAAGCGTTATCACAGCAGGAAAAAAAAAAAAAACTCAAGTGCTTTCTTCTTTGGTCATCCGCTGCTCTGCTCTGCTCAGCGCACACACACACTCAAACACACACTGATGTCAGTTGATACAGCAGGGCAGTCACCTGCCATGTTGTAAATGTGTAAATAATTGTCCATTGAATCTTTTGTTGTTTCAGAGTAGACCTTTCATTTGTCCCAGCAAGAAGCAGATGCAGGCAGTAATTTGAGGTGCCTCGAACTGAAGGCACACTAGGCTTCAGTTGTCACAGAGGTAGCAAGACTTCAGAGGCTCCTGCACTTTCGCTATGAAAAGGATGAGCTGGCTGGCAGAGATCAGTAATTAACTATGACTCAAACTGAGCATTGAGAAAATGCTGCTAACAAAGAGGAGACCATCGCACAACCTAAGTGGCAATTATCACAAATTGTCTGGCAACACAATTGCCTCATTGTTTCAAGTAGATTATGAATAGAAGTGATATTCTCTGTGACTCCCTCCAGATGTAGCATTTAAAATTTCTGTCTTTCAACAAAGGTTTAAAGTCTTAATGGCCTTTTTTTTTACACAGAGATGCGTGACTCGTTGTCACAAGCTTTACCAAGCCTGAGTGATATCTGAGTTCACCAACCGTTACCGTCAGGAAATGAGTAAGAAGTGGAAGACTTTTTAAATGGCAGGCATTAGAAGAGGAAATGCATGCCGTACAGGCATCCTGTTAGGAAACCAGGCAATTAGATGAAAATCTGACAAAAGTGAAAAGGTCATTTTGGAGGAAAAAAAAAAAAAAAGCTGGTGTACTGTTGGAAGAACAGATAAGGGGGGAAATGATCTGGGTCACTGCTGCAGCCTTCCCCAGGGTGACCGTCACAGAAAGCCATAAATATACATCCGTTTGGTGGAAAGGGCGGAGTGGAAGGCCCAGTTCTTGGAAGTAGGTTCTGAAAATGTAAGAACATCGCAGGGTAATCATGAATCAAAGGAGCACTCGGTTACACTGATGAAGTGGATAACTGCGATGCTTTTAGCAAGTTGTTAGGCATGTTTTCACAGATTTGCTACAAAGCACTCCCGAGTGTACTAAAAAGCATTGTCATTAGGGATTGCAGCCAGATTTAGGCTGTGAAGAGGCTTAAACACGTCTGTATCGTTGGGCTTTTGTGCAAAAAAGAAAAATAATAAACTCTTCTTGATGGAGAGGCTTCAGAGCATTTCTCATTGTGTTAAATGGACTAAATGTCAGTTTTGCACATCAGGGATAAGTTTCCTACTTTTCTGAAAGCCAAAGTGACCATTAGGTAGCCTACCTGCGTTGCCATTTCCTCTCTGAGATTGCATCATGAGGCTACTAGCTTCTGGTCAAAGCACTAAAATTTGAACCAGCACCTCAGTCTTGCAGCTGCAGTCTATCTTATTATTTTTTTTATTCTGGTGATGCTCTGTTTAGACAGGTTGGTGTTCTTTAAGTATATGGCTCTTGGCAGATGCACAAAATGAAAAAAAAAAAAAAAAAAAAAAAATTTAGGGGAAAACTGAGGATGCACCCAGCGAGGTGAAGGAAGCAACTGAAGGCAAGTCACATTGTAGAAAAACCTGTTAGAACAAGAAAAAAAAGAAAGAAATTCAAAACAGCACTGCAGAAAAAGTATGGAATGGGTTGCAGGGCGTCAAGGTTGTCTTTGCAAAAGTCGTAGAAACTGAATATTTCGATCAAACTCGATTTTTCAGCTCTAAGTGAACCAACAAGTTCACATTTACCTTGTGTGTTTTCTCTCAGTGCAGTAGAACTGTAGACATGAGAAACATTTCTGAAATTCCTAACAAGTCTTCAGTGAAAAGACTTGCACATTTATGTTTAACAGATTTATCATGTTTACAATCTCAACTGCAAATTCGCGCCATCAGACAGGACTGTGCAATAATGTTCAATTTGGATCTATTAGAAAGCTGGTTATTATCCTGAGGGGGACTTTAGAGATTCTCATAATCCAAATTCAAGCACATTAAAAAAAGTAAATGAAGATTTGCTACTTAAATTTTACATGTTGGCCAACGGAGTTGGAATTATGAGTTTTCTGACAGTGATGTAAAAGCTGATTGTAGGCTGCAGAATGACGCCGCATTTTGAATCGTTGCTTCACCATCCTCTTTCCAGTCCCAAGTTTTGTTTTGCCAATTCTGGTGTTTTTCCTCAGAGAGAAGTAATCTATAAATGTGGAGAACTTGAGTGGCTAACAACATGCTGAGCCTTATTTAATGGTGCTGGGAGCTGTTATTGAGCTTGACCAGTCAAGTGTTTGTTGCTAAAAACAGAAAATTCAACTGATATTGCATTATCTTGTAATTTTCCTGTCAAAAATAAATAAATAAAAACCACATGGGAGGTTTGAGGGGGGTGGACTGCAGCTTCAGTTGTTTGAAAAGCAAAAACGCAAGCATTTACTTGATAGTGTTATTATTTTGGATGATAAATGTCATAACAAACGGTGATCAGTAGAGCCTAAACTGAAGGGTCTTTTGTTAGTAAAAACATCAACAACAAAAAAGAAATTCTGCAACTCTTAAGTTTTCCTTGAATATCTAAAGGAGATCTTAAGCAGCTCTTTTAATTTTCCATCATGTTGTTTATTCAATATTTGTAAAAAAAAAAAAAAAAGATTTTGACACAAATACAAATACATTTACAAAGACATTTAAAGGTTAAATATCCTTAAAAATAATTAAGTCAAAAATCATTGGAAGTCAAATTGAAAAGCAAAATGTTCACTTGCTGTTTAATCAGAGGCGGTTCTGTTTGTCTCTTCAGGCAAAACAACCCCACGGGCATATGAATTTTTAATATTCATGAAACGACAAGGAAATTACTTTCATGGGGAGAGTACAAGGAGGAAAGGAAACACTGCTCTCTACGAAAATCATAAGGCCTAATAGACTGTGACAAAAGGCATGTTTGCTTTAAAGCAAACAAAGCAACAAGAACCTCATGCAAAACCGTGAAGCACTGAACCCTTCAACATGACGATGAGACAAAATGTATTTACTTGACAGTCAGTCACTGACACCCCCCCCACAACAAGGAGGGAAACCATTTACTACTAAAGAAATGACCTGTTCGCAGAAAGTCGAGTGGAAGGAAAATGTGTGGCCTAAAAACAAATACAACAGTAACAGCTTCAACCTTTGGAGGAAAGTGAACTGAAGCTCATCCTATAATTGTAGGGGGATTCATGAGGAGCGTAATTCAACTGGAGTCATTTCTTCAAGAGCTGCTGCACAGACATTTCCTGGACAACTGTCATGTTCCTCTTGTTAAGGCATTTACAAATTTAAAGCTGTGAATTTACATTCACAGCTTTAAAGCAATGATTTCATTGCTTTAAAGCTGCAGTGTGTAAGTTTCATAAAGAATACATTTTTACACGTTTAAAAGGGTCACGTTGTAGTGACAGTGTAATATGAGACAGATAATCCGTGAAAAGATTGATCTCCTCCACCTCTTCCTTATTAATGTTTGAAGAAATTAGCGTCATTTAGTCGCTGATAAATGAACTAATGGCAGAGAAAATTTACAGACCAGGAAAACTGTTTATCAGCGGCTATGCTAGCTAGCCTTAGCATTCAAAACTGGCTCTGCTGTTGGATAAAAGCTGCAATGGCAGCAGAGAGGAAGGGGGAAAGAGGAGTGGTTTGAGCTGGGCCACACATGATTGTGATTGACAAGCGCAAAGACCTGCGTCCAGGCTCTGATTAGTCAATTCTAGATAGCACTGGGATCACTGGGAGAAGTCAGAGGAACTTGACTGTTTTTGCACAGATTATCTCTCACAACATGGTGTCACCTTCAACAAATACGTAAAAAAAAAAATAAGTAAAAAATAAAAAATTCTGGAAAAAGTTACATGCAGTTTTAATCGCAGCATGTTGACCTTTAAATACTGATCAATGACAATTTGATAAATTGGATTTGTGTCTACAAATGAATTTCTGCTGAAGGCCACAGCCAACTCTGCATACAGAAATAAATAAAAGAGTATATAACCTTCTATGTGGAAAAACACTGGTTGTGGCGCTTCATCATATTTCCAGAACAACTGATTGCAGGTTTTTATCAAGTGACCTTTCGTTCACAACAAAGGGTGGGAATTTTCTTGCAGACAGACTGGACATAAGCAACCTTACTCATTCTCAACATCTCAAGTAGAATCTGGCAATCAGGAGCTCCAGCGAGGCAGGAGGTTTTTGTACTTTTTCCAGCCGGCACCACCACTGATTACAACTGTCTTTATAGGAACGTGTCTAAACCTTAGAAACACTAGATAAAACCCCCGTGGTGAGAAGAATCCCATAAGGATCCGGACCATGTCTGGCCATAGCTTCACACAATGATGGGGATTCAGGATCAGCCCCTGACAGCATATAGTGCAACCTTTTCCTCTGCTGCAAACTAGCTTGCTTTAGAGAAGAAGGGGAAAAAAAACAAACAAAAAAAACCCTGAGATTTAATTTACATAAATCAGCCACTGTTCTGAATGTACAGCTCAAAAAGACGCCACTTAGTATTCACATTACATCACATCCTTGTCAGCCTGCCCCTTTGCCCTTTCTACAAATATCCAAGCATAGAAGGATACAATTCAGACCCTCCAGTCACGTGAACAATAACAAAAAGGAGACATTTTGCCCATGAAGAAAACTTATTTTTACAGAAATCCATCACTCCAGTCGTGACTCATATTAGCAACCAGGAAGCAGCTATTTCTCCTCCTTTCGCCTTATCAAAAACAAAAGCTGGTCAAATGTGCTATATATATATATATATATATATATATATATATATATATATATATATATATATATATATATATATATATATATATATATTTTTTTTTTTTTTTTTTTTAATTTTCCCGGTGAGATGAGTATAAAGATAAAAAATATTGGAACTGAAAC
>NW_015113014.1:75386-113408 GCF_001443285.1 Poecilia latipinna
ATTTTATATAAAATTATATAAAAAAAATATTTGTTTTTTTAATTTTTTTTTTTTTTTTTTTTTACATTCCCCGGAGTGAGGGATTACTATAAGATCACAAATGGAGCTAGAACTCTCTCCAACATTGAGGACGTTTGAGTTTTTCTGTTGGATTTGAGGGCTTCACCACCTCACAAACTCCTGCAGTCGGCCGAGCCGTCAATCAGTTTCGAGGTGACAACTAAAGCGATCCGTCTCCGAGAGCCGAACTTGTTGATTTTTCCTGCAGCGCACAAACCCGCTCGCTTATCTGAGTCTGACACATGAACAATAAAAGCGCACATCTGCTGCAGCCTTCATCTGAGAGAGGAGCGCGCAACGCAGCAACTCCTCAGAGGAGGCGCAGAGAAGCGCGCCTGTCTGTCGAAGTACTACCCTGCGACTAAAATCTGGGAAATTGAGCATAAGGTAAGAGGATTTAATCGTCTTTAAAACAAAATATGTCGGGTTTTATTTATTTATTTATTGTAACCCAAAGATAATTTAGCCTGAGCAGAAGTGATGACTGGATAAATAGGACAGAAAGAGAAATTACGCGCGAGAACGCTTGTCGTTTAAGGGAATAAGTAAAGTTCTTCAATTATGTTTGCAAATCATTCCATCGGTCTTTAACCAACTATGTCCAGATGTCTTGCCTGACCATTTTTTTCCTGCATCCCATGGAGACAGTGGCAATAAATAAAAACCTTGAATTTCAGAAAAAAAAGCCAATGTGAGAAACTATAAATATCAATCGGCACTACTATCTGCATTTTGGTCTAGAATGTGTAAAATTTTATTCCAAGCACACATCGACATTTTTAGGAGAAATGCGTTCCTTTAATCTGAAATCCCACGTTTATTTCAAGCGTCCTTGTTGTTTAAGCTGAAAATCTTAAGAAACAAGTCAGACTTTTTAAATGCTGCCCGCAAAATTGGGAACATCAGCACATCCGTACCGCGTCATCTACTGAGCGCACAATCTGCTCCTGCTGCAGACTGCGCTGTCTGGCAAGCTGCAATTAAATACCGCTTAACAGCTGATTAGAAGAAACAACTACACGCATTTAACGATAAATATTGAATTACCTCGTCTTATAATCAAATGATTTTTTTCTGTTTGATTTTCTTTTAAATAACCGTGTTTATATGCGCTGATTAGAAACATAATTTTAGCAAGGTTTGAATAGATTTGTTCTCATCGTGCATTTGAACAGACATAAGTTCATCTTGTAATTCATCACCATCCACCTATAACTTAAACAGTCTGAATGCAAATTTTGAAAATGCAAGTTTTTCCTCATCAATTTGCTTCCCACCTGAGTCAATTATCCCAATCCTACCCCTGCACCATGCCACGCACTGCTGGGCACTTCAGGCCGCATGTATATCCTTCAAGCATCCTTACATGAGCTAAATATAGTGCACCCAGAGCCACCACCTCTGGCGTTGTGCACATGAGCGCTGCGCAGAGCAGAGCATGGATAGCAGTTTGTCCACAGCAGGTGAGTCACGCAGCAGGATTTGTTTTATTATTCAGTGTTTCAGCTGAAGGTCTGCTGAAGCTACACATAAGCTGAAGAGAGCACTTCTACAGTATGCTTGATGTCAGAATTACACTGCAGCTGCAACTTTCATTCATGCCTTTGTGGTCTCTAAATATGGCAGTGAAATTATTCCATTTAAATGTGTCACTTGAATCGTTCAGTCAGGGACTCTCATTGCTCACACAAAGTTCTGAGATACATCAAGAGAAAGACAAAAGTACGGCCATCGCCCTGCCTCAACACCACAGCTACTGTAGACACACAACTAAGCCCACTTACAGCAACAAGTTTTCTGCTACGACTCTTATGGAAAGATTAAAAGGGGTATTGTTGAAATTGAACTTCATATCACGTTATGTTATTCCCTCATCCAAAACATGCCTGGGGTGTTGCTTTAATCTCCTGTGGCAGCCGTTCAGGAGAATCTCTGCCACACAGAACGGCCCAACACAGCTCCTACAGACTAGCGTCAGCGACTATTAGCAAACAGCTGGTGAAACTTAGCATCTGCTGAGCTCAGCATACAAACCACTTCTCAGTCCAACGCTCCCAGAGAAGCCCTGTTGTGATGATGTGCTGAAGGGTAGGAGCTTGTTAACCTGTTGTGAATGACAACCTGTGAATGACAGGTTAAAGAGACAGAGGTCCAATTTCAAGGCGTTCAATTACAAAGTCAAATTTCTTTTAAATCATGGTTTTATATATATATATATATATATATATATATATATATATATATATATATATATATATATATATATATATATATATCTGCAGCATTTTTATAACAACATAATGTAACATTTTATTAGATTTTCTGAAATGCATGTTATTTTTGGAATGAGTGGGAAGCTAGGCATCATCTACATAATTCAAAATAAATAATACAAAAAACACAGTTACTTAATTGTGCTTTATAAGCACCATATGTGCCTGGAAAACACAGAATACCACCACTCTAAAAAGTAAATAAATAAATACAGTGGAGATTTCACAACTCTCAAACTATATTTAAAAACATCTATTTTCAGTAATGCCTCAGCATATGGTGTCCCTATTACCAAGAAGGCCTTGAGAATGTTTTGTTTGTGTGTGTGTGTGGGTGTGTGCGTGTGTGTGTGTTATTCACAACAAATAAAGGTACCATAAACATTCAATTAAAAGAACCTTAATCAGTTGAGATCTAGCCACTACAAATGCTGCATGTAAGATTTTTGAACCAGTAGTAGTGACATAACGCAGTAGACCTGAAAAACAGTGAAATACGCTGTTTAATTAGCACCAATTTCAGCCACTTGTGCAGTAAAGCTTTCTTACTCACCATCCAATCCTGTGGAATAGAAAGACAAATAAGGAATATTAAAAAAAAAAAAAAAAAACTTGATCAAGCTCTGTTACGGATAACTTCTGTTTTTGCTTCTTTTGATCCTCTTTGGCCAGAGGGCCCACTTCAGTAACTCCACCGTGAATGTTGTCTGACTACATGTTGCACATCATAGTAAACATGATTTCCTCCCTTCAGGTCCACACCGTCCTCTCTGGATGGAGGGCACAGGCAGCAGCTGGACAGCCGAGCACAGCGCCACATACGTGCAGCGCGACGACGGCGGGAACGACACGGCTCCGGTGTTTGAGGTGGTGCTGCAGAACAGCTCCTCCACGCGCATCCCTCAGTTTGCTGGTGTGGAGCTACTTCAGTCCTTCAAGCTGCTTATAATACCCTGCTACACCCTCGTGGCCATCGTGGGCATCTTTGGCAACTACCTCCTCCTCTATGTGATATGCCGCACCCGCAAGATGCACAACGTCACCAACTTCTTCATCGGAAATCTGGCTTTCTCTGACATGCTGATTTGCGCCACGTGCGTCCCCTTCACCCTGGCCTACGCTTTCAACCCTCACGGCTGGGTGTTCGGCCGATTCATGTGCTACCTGGTGTACCTCATCCAGCCGGTGACGGTTTACGTGTCGGTGTTCACGCTTACTGCCATCGGCGTGGACAGGTGAGTTTGTCAACGTGTGGAAAGCTCAAATGCAGAAATTTTGGCGGCGACATGTTCGTTTCTGGTGAAAGTCTTTGCTGCTTTGCGATAAGCAACAATGCATAGGTATGACGGATTATATGAAATGAGAGGGGGAAAAAAATGACATAATTTCAACTTTTATTACCAAAAGAAAAATCTGGAACAATATGGCATGGATTTTTGTATTCACTTCTCTTTATGCTCATATTCCTTAAAAACAAACAAACAAACTAATCCAGTTGCCTTCAGAAGTTATCAAACTTAATTAGAGACCGTCCCTGTTTGCTTAAAGCGTGATTTAGGAATAAAACAACATCCAACATGGCTTTCCTCCTAAACCCAGAGCATTTATTAGGGAAGTAGTTAATAAACTCATAGTAACTCTGGGGGAGCTGCAGGGATCCATAATGCAGGTGGGAGAATATGTAAAAAGGGCAACTATTAGATTGCAGTACAGGAATTATGAAAGAGACACAATATGCAAACTAATATTTAAATTAAGTCAGAGCTTCTAGCTTACCGAAAAGCTAGTTAGAGGACAGAGCACACATGTGGAAAAAGATATAATGCCCTGAGTCTGAAAAATTAGGGTTCCACCACATTGCATGGTGACAGTACTCCAACAGTGAAACATGGTGGTGGCAGCATCATGCTGTAGGGAACCTTTTTCTCATGGTTTACTGAGAAGATGAACCAAAGATAAAGGGGAAATCCTGGAAGAAAACTTGAGAACTGAGACTGTGGAAAAGGTTCACCCAGCAAACCTTCACCGAAAGTCAGAACTACGATGGAATGGTTTAGGTCAGAGGAAGTTTGTGTCAGAATGGCCCAGTCAAAGTCCAGACCTAAAGTCATCTGTTGCTACTCAACTTGACTGAACTTGAGCTATTTCGCTAAGGAGAATGGGCAAAACCTTTAGATGTGCAGCTGCAACAGCCGAGAGATATTGATTTTTGAATGCATAATACATTCATACCTGCGTTTTTCCTACGTTTACTTTATCACATTAAATCCAAATAGCACACACTGAAGTTTGTGGTTGTTAATGCAACAAAATGTGAAAATGAAGAGTTGTGAGTTACTTTAGTTTGCTGCACTAATTTAATCAGAATTAAGGCCCTTCCACATGTCCTGAACTGCACCCTCTTAAGAAGGGGACATACATGAGAGGATTAGAAATCTTAAGGCCGTTTTCTATGTGCACAGCAGGGCTTTTGATGAAGATTCCCTGTCATCATAAAAGTGTTTTTGTTTTTTTTTGTTTTTCAATTCTTTCTCACAGTGTTCTTTGGCTCTGAGCAGATATTATCCATTAACCTCGTCTGTTTGGTTTATTCAGATGTAAATCTGCCTGAATGTAGGACAAGCAGGATGAAAGATGATTTGTCATATTGTGATACATTTTCACTGTCGCTGCATTGCACAAAGTCTACCCTATCTGACCCGAATATTTTTGAGGCCAGAACAAAGTCGTATTTTCCCGGTTGGACAGTACGCATTTTTGCTTGCAACAAGCAATTTCTGAGGTTTCATTTGCAGCGCTTCAAAGCTTACAATAGTATGTCAATTCCTAATGGCAAGCATTGACTGAAGTTGCTCGTCTTCCACCCCTGCAGTGAGTCATGTATGTTGACATTTATTCCCCATCAGTTTCCATCCGTCTCTTGTAACTTTCGTTCTGCTTCCTCTAAGATATTATGCCACCGTTCACCCGCTGAAGAAGCGCATCTCCGTGTTGGCGTGCACCTACCTTCTGTCTGGGATCTGGCTGCTGTCCTGTGGCCTCGTGGCTCCTGCTGTGGCTCACACCTACCACGTGGAGTTCAAAAACGAGGGCTTCACCATCTGCGAGGAATTCTGGATGGGTCAGGAGAGAGAGCGGCTGGCCTACGCCTACAGCACTCTCCTCATTACCTACGTCCTGCCGCTGTCGGCGCTCTGCATCTCCTACCTGTGCATCTCAGTCAAGCTGAGGAACTGCGTCGTGCCAGGCCACCACACCGAGAGCCAGGCGGAGGCTCAGCGCCTGCGCAAGCGCAAGACGTTTCGCCTTGTGAGTCTCGTGGTTGCAGCGTTTGGCATCTGCTGGATGCCCATTAGCGTGTTCAACGTCCTGCGTGACATTGACATTGATCTTATTGATAAGCGCTACTTTCTGCTCATCCAGCTGCTCTGCCATCTGTGCGCAATGAGCTCATCTTGCTGTAACCCGTTCCTCTACGCATGGCTGCATGACCGCTTTCGCGCCGAGCTTCGCAAAATGTTCACATGGCGTCGCCGGATTGGCATCTCTGCCAACAACTGCGCCACAGCCAGTGTGGTTTTGTGAAACTCCTCTGCTTTGTGCCGCAGTCGAGTAGATTTGTCTCATTCTGATAACTGTCTGATCCCGTTAAGGTTCAAGTGCAGAGGAAATCTTGTCAACTGGGTCTCACTTAACCTTAAAACAAAACAAACAGACAAAAGAACAACCCTTGTTCTACACGTTTGCTTCTGAGAAACAATTGATTGCTTCCTGGAGGTGTGGACTGTGTTGAGGTTTTAAATTTCACCCAGTCGCTAACATTTAGCCATGACGTTATGTACTAAGCTTATTGGAAATTGCCTGCATTGTAAACAACTATCCTCCACTGTGAACAGAGACGTGCCTAGCAGAACGAGGCTGCTGCTGATGTTAATTTAACATTTGTAAGTGTGACCAACGTGGACTGAACAGCTTCGATCATGTCCTCCGCTGCCGTTGCTAAAACTACAGGCTAACTACAGGAAATCTACATCATCGTTCACAACTTCTCCTTCTGTTCGCTGATTGGCCAGGATGAATTTCAACCAGAGAAATCGAGATCAATGGGAGAAAGCCCAGACAGAGCACAGAAGAGAGATGAGAATCTAATGTAATTGCGTAGAAAGGCAATGGCCAGGCTAGCTCCGAACTCAGTGTAGCCATATAATGTAAAAATGTAGTGTCCCATTTTGTCAACTGTTGTTTACTTACACACTGAACTGAAAATAAAATCAATTAAATGTATATTGTTGGGATGTCAAATTTGATTCCTTTCTCTTTTTTGTTTATTTTAATATGTTAAACAAATAGTTGTGTAGGTTTTTGTTAACTTTCATAATTATGGCTCACAGCTTTAATCCAAACCTGAAATTCAGTTTCCCCAAACATTTTTTACTGTTATGCTTTGTCCTACATGATCATGGAGGGAGACTGGTGACTTAGCAGATTATCTGGAAGATATTACAACTTGCAAAAGATGTAACAACAACCTCGAAAGGATTGCAAAGCTAAGTCCATTCAAGAGTTTGGTGGAAATTCACAAGACGTGGAATGTGGGTGGAATCAGTGCTTCAAGAGCCACCAGACACAGGCGTATCCATCTGTCACATTCCTTGAGTTAGGCCACCTGTAAAAACCAGACACAATGCAAGAAGAGCCTCACCCGGGCTAATGAGGAAAACAAAAAGTTTTTCTACATGGTTTAACTGATGTAGATATGTTTTTTTTTTTTTTTTACAACATTTTACTGGCCATGTGAAGGTTTGCCTTCTCTTCTCTTTTCACACTATAATAACTCTAATATTGCATTGTGGTAGTGTATGGGTGTTGCTAATTGGTTGAACAAGCAGCTTGATATTTCATCAGGGGCGTTCATAACAGAAAAAAACCCCAACTGCTGATCGCATGCAGCAGCCACTTACTGGCAATAAAAGAAAGAAAGAAAGATTAAATGTGAGCACGCTGTGGAGTAATGGTGCGGCGCCACGTCACACCATCACTTCTGGGTCTAAAAGCATGAATGCTGGGTTAATTTTAGACCTGTAATTGTAGGCCTGAGTGTGTTTGTGTATGGTTGTTCTCTGATGGATGAGCAATGTGTTCAGGGTTCGTCCCAACGTAAACACAACTATGAGCAAAGTGAGTACAGAAAATGATTGAGTTAAGAATTGTTGGTGCCAAAAAAAAAAAAAAAAAAAACTTGCATTGATTATTAGAGGTGATCATGAGTGTTATCTAAAGTTATCATCCAGTATTTTATTTCCACTAAATATATTCTGACTTTAAAAAACAGTATAGATTATTGGCAGATGAGCAACGTTTCACATATTATAAAAAACATACATTTTAGTAACACATTTGTTTCCAGTGTTGCTGGATGTTTCAACATAACAGGCTTGTACCATGAGTTGTGAATATTTTCAGCTTTTGTTCACCTTCAGTGAGCTGTGAGCACATCAACTCCAATGCCTGTCTGATACTTCAGCTTATTCTAACAGTTTCTTGATTTCTGAGCGCCAAGAAGTGGGAGTTTTTCTCTTTCCTTTACTGCTAATTAGATCGATGACATGAAAGGCCTTCTTCCTTTTTGCTTGTCTAAACCGTGGCTGAAAGGTTCTTTTTTTTTTTTTTTACAATAATGACCTACAAGTAAACATGAAAAAGTAATGATTAAAGTACCGGCATTCCTTCCTTAAAAAAAGTGTTTTCAACATGAAAGTTTTCAAAAGTTGTGTGTTGCCAAGTAGCTTCTATTTCATAGAAGTGTTTGTCTTATAGGTGGAGCAGGGGAAAGAGACATGTGCTTGGAAATTGCTTTTCTGAAGTTTGGTCCAAATAAGAATATTTATCAATCTTTGAAGGCAAATTTTAGACTGGTACCACTGGTGATTTTTTTTTTCTTTTAATACCTTTACATACATTTCTGGAGTTCCTCTTTCAACCTGAACATTTGAAACATTATTTATCGTTGTTGACCATCTGCACCTTGCAGGATGTAACGGTTTAATCTCTTCTTAGACAAGTCAACTTTTATCTATTTTTCACTATCATTTTCATACCCAGATGAGAAGAGGATTTAAAAAGAAAAAAAAAAAAACTTGGATTGTTTGATTTAGTAGAAGCTATTGCAATAGGTCATATCATTGCATGTTTCCATGGAAACACCTTGGATCCATATATTTTTGGTTATGACAACAGGCAGCATTCTTTCCTTAGTGCAATTCAAAACTGGCGCAGGTGGGAGAACCCAGCACCTTGCTTTGAAACCAATTAAAGACTGTAGCTGTAAATGACACAAGCCTTTTGTTTCGGTACCAAATTCCATATTGTAGTTTCTTTAGACCAAATACAAAATAGATCTTCTTGATACTGTCGAACAGAAACATCTCAGACAAACAATCTGGTAATACTCGAGTGTCTTTATTCCAAATAAAGAAAAATTACAGATTTTTATGTACCAATATGTTGGATAAATACTTCACCAAGCTACGCATTCCAGAGATGAAAACGAGATGTTTTCCATCTAATCTTTGGAAATAAAGGCTTGAAGGCAGTCGTCTACCTACTGTGTGTAAATATTTCTGCAAAGGCTTTCATTAGTATGACATAGGCAAGGTTGCATTAGCGTTGTCTCTGGTTAACATTAAACACGTAGAAGACAATCACAGTGATCAATACATTTATCAATTATAGAAAGACAGGTTTCGGTACTATTGCTTTTTCATATCCTAAACTGTGTATACGCTGCTTAAAAACAAAATCATATAACACACATTATGAAGTAGCTGCTTGCTTTCAGCCACCAGGTTTCCTAAATAACAGCTCCCTGTAGCAACAAAGGGCACAAAATCCCTGAAAAGACTGAAAGGACCGTGTGATATTCCACAGTGTTCGCTACACAATGATGGATGTTGTCAACAGGTTACAAAACAGATGCTTTCAAAAATAATAAAAAAAATATAGAATATAATAATTAAGACTTCAGCATTGGGAGGAAAGCTGAAGTGAGTGAAAAGCGATGGGTTTGGGATGAATCATCAGGAAGCAGTAAATTACACAAAGCACCAGAGTAAAAAGATCAAAGAGGTAAAGGCCTTTGAGTATACTACATAAAGTTCATTAGGTGTGGTTTTAAAACAACCCAAACAAACGGCAGTACCTTAGAGTTAAATATTGTCTTTTATGTCAATTATAAAGCTTTGTTGCTTGTTAGTGATGCTAAAATCCTCCGAAAACGTTTCCCCTCTAAAACTAATAAAAGTGCATATATTTAAAAGACAGTCATAGTGTATCTACCTCTCTGAACGACGACAGTACAAACACATTTCTGAAACATAAAGAGTTCGTAAGCCAGGCTCGCTCTGATCCCTCACACTGGCTTGGCAATGTTGAGCGCCTGCAAGATGGTGGGCTTCTCCTCTATGACCCGGACCAGCAGGTTGTCGATGTACTCCTCCAGCTCTGTGATCTTGGCGGCTTTCTTGGACAGGTCAGTCTGCTGTTTGACCACCAGCTTGACCAGCTCCTCGGTTGTCAGCTCGCTGTAAGGCCCGCTCCCCCCCGACTCTTCCAACTGACGGAGACAAAGACAGGGACATCATTTGATTTGACTGCTGGAGAAAAATGCTTGAATACATATTACAAGAGACGGGTTTACATTTACAACCTGTCACAGTGAGAAAAAAAAAAAAAAATGTTTGCTACATCATTTCTCGACATGAATTTTCTTAGGCCTTTCAGTGACATGCAGTGCCTTGCAAAAACATTAATTCTTTCACACTATAATAATTTGTGTAGTTGACTGGGATTTCAAGTGATACAGAAACCCAATATAGTGCATAATTGTTGAGCAGAATGATGCGTTTTCAAAATGTTTCACAAATACAAATTTGAAAGTGAGGCAGTGGCGGTTTTTGTCTTTTTAGGCAGAAACCTAAAAAGAAGAATTTAACTTTCTGTTTTTTGTAGAATGGATGACAAAAAAAGACTTTTGTTGTGTGAATAAATGCACCAGTGGAGGATAAACCTGAACAAACTGACCTCATAGACATGAGAAAATTTCCCTGGTAAGAAAAAAATCTGTAATAAATTAATTTAAGCGGTTTAAACCAAAATTCTTACGACAGGATTTTGACAGGGTTAACATTACATAAAGCTCAAAAAGTACATTTTACATGATGCTGCCCCTTTAACAAAATATGTTGCAATAAATGCCTTTCCAAAATTACTGAATGATTCATTTGTATTTTAATATAAACTCCAAAGACATAACTCCAACATCATAAGTAGTAGTTGTAATTAAAAAAATGCTCCTCCAAAATAGATAAAGGCATTAAATCCTGAGTTGTTAATGGACATTTGAAATTGTAAATTAACAGAAAAACAAACTACATATTTGCACTCAAAGGTGTTGAAAATTTGAGGTTTTTTTTTTTTACATTTTTCCCCTCCATCTGAAACATGTGTCGTTATATGGTTTACCTTAATTTTTCCAGCGGTGGTGTCCCAAACTCTGTTCTCTTTTACAGCAGAGGAGCTGGTGGATTGGTTCTCAGCTGAATTCAAGGGCTTCACTGGATGTGGCCTGTTGAAGAAAAAAAAAAAAGTTTAGGTTACTATAAAGTCCACATAGGAGGTAAAGTGGGTAGTAAACTGGTGTTCAATATGTTAACAATAGATTCTAAGCAGATGTTAAAACCAATTAATGTAAAATTAAAGATCACATATTATGCTTTGGGGGTTTCTAAAGCATTATTGTTGTTAGTCTGTTTTTCCGTGACTTGGACACATTTCTACCAAAGAGCTGCCTCAGTGCTGGAGCAAGAAGAAGAGACGTTAAAAAGCAGAAGCTAAAAGAGTGTTTCGCAAGTAGAAAACAAAAGTTTAAATGGACCCTTAGCCGTTCCCAAATGAAACTCTAATCTCTAAGTAAGGATCATAAGGACTCCTGAAGAATCATCCACCATAAAGTGATTCCAGACCAAAAAAAAAAGGGAAACAAATAAATAAATCAGAATGAGGACAGTTTCCAAGAGCCAGAGTCAACAGCGACACCCAAGATCCATATGAAAAACCTCGCCTCCTGCCTCTGAACGCACCATGATGGAAACAGTTTGATCACAAGTGAATCAGAACAAAAAATTCCCCAAATACAAACTCAGGAATCGGCCTGTTCGATCTCACCTGCGTGGACTCAATCCTTGTCCACTACTGACAGGCTGAGCTTCAGAGGGGGACACCCATGCTTTCAAAAGTGGTTTTCCCCCTGACATATTTTCTGCCTGTGTTGCTGGATCCTCCAAAAGAACAGAGAGGGGCTGCGAGGAAGGAAAAGCTGAAGTTGCAGCAAAAGGTTCAGCTAGTGATTGATCCTCCTCCCAATGCATTTCAGGCTGTGGTGGGACAGATGCATTGGAGAGACCTCTTCCAGAGACCACCTGATTGGCTGTGGGTAAGGCTGTCGCCTCTTCAGGTCCCGGTTCTTGCTTTGGCATAAAAACTTTCTCGGAGCGAATTGAGGATGGGAGAATCCTTCTTCTCGATGAATTTCTCCTTTGGAAGGCGGGACTGCCCGGGTTTGATTGCTCATCCTTTTTTCTGCTCTCACCTTGTTTGACTGAATCAAAGCCATTTACATCAGCAGATGGTTTGTCCTGATTTAAGGTGTTATCAGAATTACCTGGCATCCCTCCTGTTTTGTCAGGTTTCTGTTCTCTCGGCACGTTGCCTGAAAAAATATCTGCTTCCTGTTCATGCTTCAGCTGTGCCATTGTGTCCTGAGATAGGCGTTCAGAGCTGGAAAACTGATTAGTCTGTGCAGTGTTCTCCTTTTCCTTCTTGTTCAAGCCGCTCATGTTTAAACTGGACAATGCTTGGATGTTCGCCTTCGCAGCAGGCTCCTCTTCGTTTGCAGGCTTCGCGCCACTAGCCCTTTGTCTTGGTTTAGCTGTTGGTGCTTCTTTGTTCGAGGCGACTTTTCTTTGATCATCTGTTGGGGTTGTATCAGAAGCAGCCAATCGACTGGGTGTAGGCGTAGCCGCAGCTGAGGAATACGGCTCTTTCCTTTCTCCGTCTTTTGACTTTCCGGTGCTTGTGGAAGACGCTTTTACAGATAATGGGACCGCAGGTGAGCTGGACCTCAGGAGAGATTGAGGAGTGATCTTCTGACCGTGTCTCTGACTGGAGTCCACCACTGCAGGAGGGACCTGAGAGGCCATGTGCTTAGGCGGAGCAGGGGCTGCCACCTTTTTTGTTGACACAGGTCTGGTCTCCTGATGTTTCTTGATAGCAGGAGTCTCCTGCGTTACTTGCAACCGAGGTCTTTGTTCCTCTACTGGTCCATCTACGCTCATCTCGGGACCCATAAGTTCAGGTGCATCCTCTCTATGCTTCAGACTGAACTCGGAGACCAGGTGGTCCCATTGAGTTTGGCCTTTCACACCGTGTCTCTTCTGGGGAAAGAGCATGTTGTAATCCGGAGGAGGCCGAGAAACCTTCATTTGCTGTGATCCATCATCGTCCACATACGCAGGGTTCTTGAACTCTCTGACATGAACCTGATTTTCTTCAGGCTGGGTTCTCTGTGCAGGATATGAGGGTAGTAGGGCTGATCTTCTCCTGTGATCCGCCATGGGGGGTGAAGATCCTTTGTGTCCGACAAAGGATAAATCTTCTGTGCTGCCGTGAGGAGAACCAGATGGGCTTACGTTAGGTGGAGCCAACGATGAGTGCAAGCTGGAGAAGGTATTGGGGGAATCTGGTGGAACGCTAGAGAGGGTAGACTCAAATTGGGCTGGGGAAGGACATGGCTGACTGGGGCTTTGGTAGTCAGCTGGTTCAGACTCCAAAATCTGAGGCAATCTGCCAGGGAGTGAAAACAAAGGCCTACAAGTCAGTGTGACCAAAGTCACTTTTAGCAACGCACAACCCGCCACCAGTTAAACCAGCGCATCACACGTCATATTTTAAGAAAGGGCTTTATAACTTTGACAAAGAAAGTATAGAGATGCACTAATCAATTCTCAAGATTGACATGGAATAGTAATAACCAGGTCAAATACTGAAAAAAAAAAATAAAATCTGACGTCTCCCCCTGTTCACAAGAAAGACATCAAGTCAAGATCTGTGGCACTTTGTGGTCTTTACTACCATCTACGAACAAAAATTACTTTCAGGTGGGATTTTTTATTTTGAGGTTACAAAAATCCCATAAAAGTTGGATACATATTAAATCCTAACTGTGGATATCCTCTAATTTTCTCTTGAACTCAAACTACTACTTCTATTAGTGAACATGCATCTTAGTTTTTTTATCTCTTATGTTACATTTAAATTTGAAAAAAATAATAAAAAAAATCAATAAAAACTATGATAAGGGTGTCATATTTCAAAGAAAAGTATTTAGTATTGGCTGGGAAAAGAGTAATTGGTGCATCCCTAATCAAAGCAGTGCTTCCCCTCCTAAAATAAAATAAAAAACAAATAATTAGCACTCCACTGTTGACCATTAAGGCCAACCACTAGACAATCACATTTCTATTTTTAGCTGCTGCTCAGTCAGGACTGTACAGTACACCGAGATCGTCACATATGATATACAATAAGCAAAACAGCAGGCTTGACGAAATGTGAAGAAACTGAATGACGTTAAATATGACCTTGAAACGACACAACCTTGCCCTGTCTACAAACTGTAACCGCTTAAACCTCTTAGAAATCAAGTCTTAGTAAAACAAAAAGGGGAACAACAAAAACAGTCTTACCATTTTGACCAAAAAGCCTTCAGATCAGTCCAAAAGACAAGCAAAGAGACAAAAAAGAAAAGCTAAAAATCAGTCGCAGTCTAGAGTTGCACAAAGAGAGAGAGACGCCACGGCTTAGTGACTGCTTATGAGCTCTGGTCAGTCCACAACCTGCTCAGCAGCATCTTTCCTAACAACAGCCACGCCTACATTCAATGGCGAGACAAAACTAGTTTAACAGGTCTGTCAACCACTGGCTGGGACTGCGAGCTGAGATAATGCAATTCTGCCAAAAAGGCAGAGTCACAGTGAATATCAACAGGATGAAAACTTGTGCAATGCCCCAGTTTCAGTATTTTGCAGGGACGATGAAGAGGAAGAGTGGAAGAGTTTTTGACTATATGTTTATGTGAATATTGCTCCAGTATATGTGTCCGTTTATGCAGTGCACTGCTTAAAAAAAAAAAGTATATGGTAGGGTATTTACATTTCAGTCAAGCAGGACTACCAGGAAAGGACAGCTCAGGGTCACAAGGTTGCAGTGAATGGAATGACATAACTGGTGCAGTTTGGTGTAAACAGTGCAACACCTACCTGGGTTTGACTGCAGACACTTTGGCAGTACGGTTGAGGAAGAGCGTGGCAGAAGGCGCTTGCTGGTTGCGGCCGAATTTCTGGGGGTCAGACGGACTTTCGTTGCTGACAGGTGGAGGATCTGAGTGGAGGGGGCTGTTGTCGAATGGATTGGTGGAGTGGTGGGAGATGGGGAGGTCAGGGCTCTTGGACTCTGCTGCTGCAGGAGGCTGCTCGTCTTTGCTTTGCTGCTGCACCTCGTCCTTCTTGTCTTCCTTCTTTCTGATCATCCCGAACAGAGATGACAGCCTTTCACTCATGGAGGCCTCTTCCTGGCGTTTCTGCTCTTCTGCTTTCCGGCGCTCCTCCTCAAGCTTCTGGTTCTCAGCTGCTTCCAGCCTCTTGCGCTCTTCTTCATTCCTCTTCTCCTCCTCTTCCTGTTTTCTCCTCTTTGCTTCATCCTCTAGATAGCGCCTTCTCCTCTCCTGCTCTTCCTGCTGCCTGCGCTGCTCTTCCTCCTGCAGTCTCTTGGCCTCTGCCCTGTATTTCTCCTCTTCCTCCAACCTCTTGGCCTCTGCGATGCGCTTTTCCTCAGCCTGCCTTCTATTCTCCTCCTCTTGATGGCGCTGTTGCTCCAGCAGTTCTTTATCTGCAGAATCGTGACTGTATGAAGGCACGGCTACACTTTTACTGACGTCTGCAGAGACAGAGGTGTGTTTGTGGACGTCCTCCACAGAACCCAGGCCTGAGCTGTTCAGACTGACAGTAGATCCGGTTTTAGCTTCGGCCTCCTCTGCGTACACGTGGCTGCCGTTGATGCACAGGTTGTTCTGCTCGCTGTTGCTGTGCTTGGAGCGGCCCAGTAAGGAGAACGCACCCACAGAAACCTTGCTGTCAGAGCTTCCTGTTCGCTTGTGCCCCAGGAGTTTGAATTTCTTTTTTCCTGCAGGAGGAAGGGAAGCGTGAGGTCATTGTCGAGATGCAAAACACCACATTTAAATAGCACTGCACAGCAGAAGGAAGCCAGAAATGTCAACACAAACGGAGCACGCAGCATGCAGGGAGGTCAAATTACCTTCAGAGGGATCCACATTGAGGCCAGACGAGCGGCTTCCAGAGAGCGACGAGTTCTTTTCAGGGAGCGTCCCGAGTGTGGACAACGACTGGGAGATGTTACGCTGCAAGTTTGATTTGGAGGCGAAGGGATTCTTGATTTTTGACTTCTTCTTTACACTGGGAGACTGATTCAGCGACTGCGCATCGGCTTCCCCCTCACTGTCTGTGAGCACCTGGCTGACAGAGGGGACGATAGCTGAGACGGAGTCTGAGGGACCCTCCTTTTTTTTTCCCTTGACTTTGTCCTTCAGCTTAGAGATGCGAGAGCGCGGCTTGTCCTGCATCGAAAGGTCGAACATGCTGGCCGACATGTTGTTTCTCATGAACTGGATATCTAGGAGCACCTCCCCTCGCACCTTGTCCTCCTTTCCAGTCTTGTCCACCAGTTTGTACCAGCTGTGATAAGAGCAGAACGTGACACATGAAATGACACCATTTTGTTTTATGACAAACGTCTTCAAACGAGCTTTAATATGCACAGGTTACCCCCCCTGCAGGAAACTGTCGCCTTAATATGACACCGCAAATCAAAATGAGGCCTGAGACATTTATTAATAAAGTCTGCTTTAGATGTTAACGTTGAATCAGTGCATACAGCTAATTTGTACAGAATACAGGAGAAATAATACTAGCTGAACATTTTTGGGATTAATTTTTGTATGCGACTAAGAAAAATAAATAAATAAATAAACATTTCAAGAAACATATTTTCCAATAAGCAAAGTGGACATGAAATCTAAAATGTGACCATTTTTACCAACATGAACTCTGCTTCTCCATTCAAAATGCCCTAGGCTGATTTCAGGTCTAATCAAAACAACTCCATCCCACGCAGGGCGCTCCCAAGGTCTGAAAACGTAAGAAGCTTATGACCTCATCAGCTGAAACGCTGAGAAAAAGGATTTGCTTGAATGCCTGTTAATTAAGAGATCCAGCAAGCTTTGAAATAAGTCATAATTAGTAATTGCTGGCTACCTTGGTTTGTCTTCTAATTTATATATATAATCTTTGATGTTTTTAATATAGAAGTTCTACACAAACCTTAATCCTGGTAGAAAAAAAAATAGAGAAAACTTTAAGAAGCCATTTTGTAAGAATTGTTCAGCACAAGTCTTTTTTATCAAAACTACTCAAACCTAAAATAACATTTATTGAGACGTAGAGAGTTGTTATAAAGGTTAAAATTGAAATTTTTTTTAAATGTTTTGTGACTAACAGCAGAAGAGCTCAGTGACGGTGTGTTTACTTAAGCCCGTCACTTCTGCTTTTCAGATTTCTCTGTTTGCACCCTGAAATATTTTGACATATTAATTTGCTGCGTTTCTTCAAGGTTCTTGTCAACGTGTCAGTTTGTTCACTACAAACACATTTTAACAAACAACAGCTGCACGGTTTTCTTTCTTAGTTTTCTCTTGCTTTCACAACTTTATTTTTTTTTTTTGCAAAATATTAATACATTAACGCCCTAGTTATTAATATAAATTACTTTTGGAAAAATGAGACCAAATGAATGCTGAAAATATCGGCACAACAGCCTCAAAACAATTGCCAAACTCAGGGTGGGGTAAGAATTTGGAGCAGCTACATGACCCGAGCGCCTCGCAGGCATGAAGCTGATTAGAAACCTCATACTCCAACCATTGGGTTCTGTAGTGAAATGAGAAGAAAATGATCCCGCCACTGACAGAGGCTTAAAAATAAAAAATCTAAGTATTAAAGGAACTATCAAAATTTGATCCTTAAGACACATGAAATGTTGTGGAAAGACGCCCAGGAGAACTTTGCTTGACAAAATGCCAGCGAACACAATCAGCTGAAGGCATGCTGTAGAGACAAGAGAACCCAAATTCCTCACTGATGAGAGCAGAAAGGTCACCCCAACCTGAAATACTTAAAGATAACGCTCTTAAACTAGCTTTGCAAGAGTTTCAAGGTTGCTTTGTTTTTGTTTTTTTTGTTTTGTTTTTTTTTGTTTGTTTTTTCCTCCACATGCACACCGTCTCTGTATTTTGATCTATAATTTGTAAATAACACTGTGGGATCAGATAATATATAATCTCATGTTCTGAAATATGAATCTCAAGTTACTTTAATTTTAACTACAAAAAGTGTTTTCAGACAGACCTGAAATGTAAGCAAGACGATGCACATGTCCATTTCAGGTGAATACAAGTTAGGTTAGATGAACAAAGTAAAATGTTTAGTTTTGTTTGGGGATATGTTCAAATGGAAATAGTCATTAATGGCATTAAGATACGTAGCAAAGATAGAATCTAACAAGCTTGTTTTTAAACCAGAGAAATTAGAATAGAGTGCATCTTATTAATTTGTGCCAAAATTAAACTTTTTTTTACTGTGAATAGAACAGATACTGCCAACCTTAGAGGTCATGTATGTAAGCAATGCAGTCAGGCTATTATACATGTATACATTGTTGGACAATTGTGGAGTAATTTATTGTTAGTGGGGAAAAAAGTTTAAGATAAGAATTGTGATTTATGATGATGATAAACCCAAATTAAACCTGAAACTCCAATAACATGGTTGGGAGTTTTAGTTTCATTCCCGCACCCACTTTTAGCGTCATAACATCAATAAATGACAATATATTTGAAAATATGATTAAATGGAATTACTGCACAATGTTTCTTTGCAAAACTTTACTCCTTAATGCATCCAATGTACCAAGCTGATGCTTCACCAAAATAAAATGTTATCTTATTGAATTTAAGGGAATGTTTGTTACTTTTAAAGTGACTACGGTTCACATGTTTTGTTAGTGACAAGGTCTGTATTTTATGCTTCCTGGCAACAATAATGCAAGTAGAGTTGTTGGGAATCTACTATGTTAAATTACAGTTATTGCAAACAAAGATCACAGAGATCTAAAACGATGCAAGTAAACACGCAGAGACCAAACATTAAGGGTGATAATTTGAAAGCAAACTGAAGTTTGATCCAGCTTATCGATTTTTAGCAATGTTTGGCAAAATGACTTCTTCATTAAAAAAAAAAAAACAACAAAAAAAACCAAACAAACAAACAAGAATGAACATAAATTGTTGTTGTGGCTGTGATTTTGGATAATAACTCTCTTGTGGGGATTTGTGCAGCTTCGTGGGTAATCTGTGTGAACCGACCTTTGAGCTGGCTGTTGTGAAGCGTGAACTTGGACAATACATTTCCTGTACAAAAATCTCACAAAGCTGGATTCCTTCTAATAACTTCCACTTCAAATACTCCATGAATGAAATTAAACAACTGTCTTAACGGATTGGCATGATCAAGCTTTGCACAGTTTGTTCCAGGTGCTTTCGCGATGCTAGAATGGGTGCAAACAAAGCTGGACAATTGCAGCATTGTTCAGGCACCCCCAGTCCACACCCCAGTCTTTTTGTTGTGCAGCATCACCACTTATTGTCTGTAAGGGCAGGTAAGAGTGTTCTGGACGGCCCTCTTTAAAATGCAAACCAAAAACAAAGTAATCAGAGGCTGGTAATGTCTGCTTTAATCACTCAAATTTGACAGTCATGGATATACCAATAGAGTGGTAAAATGGCCAATGTTTTCACTTTAATAGCTTTTCACTTTGAAGGTAGACTCCTACAGCTCTCCGACTTTGAAGTACAAATTCATGAATCAATGTTTTTCTTAATCAAATTCCTGAATGTGCTAATCTTATCCATATATTATTTGAGGAGATTAAGAGGTCTGCTTAAGACATGAATCAGTGCATAAAGGCCTGTCTGGAATCAACAAGTTAGTTATCAGCAGTGCATGTGGGATTGCTTCACCGAGTTTTCCTGTCGTAGCACACATCGAGACAGCCGCTTGTGGGAATAACAGCCAGGAAACAAGTTTGGGAGTGAACCAACATTCCTCACGCACTTTCAAGCCTGCAGAGAGGATCTGTACGGCATGTGCAGTAATATGAATTACAAAGAGTCTAATTCAAATATTTCACATCCTCCCTAAACTGAAACGGCTGAGTCAAACGATCCCTAATGAACCACAAGTAGAGGCCAATAACACTCTCCCAAGTCAGGCGAGAAATGGTTTGTTGCTGTTGTTCATAGCAATTACAGGAGGGCGGGCATCAAAAGCAAAGACGTTGATATGGTTATTAAAGGCATGTCAGGGTGTTTTCAAGTTCTGTTTGTTTGCATATAATAGAGCTTTAACCCTGACGTTAAGTGCTTACTGGTCCTGCTGGACAGGTTTCCTCTGTTAACTGCTAAAAGCACTTCTGTTTTAAAGGTAATGATTAACCTGAGACTGAGGAGGAACAAGCTGATCAAAAGGAGGCTC
This sequence comes from Poecilia latipinna, assembly GCF_001443285.1. Taxonomy (NCBI): domain Eukaryota; kingdom Metazoa; phylum Chordata; class Actinopteri; order Cyprinodontiformes; family Poeciliidae; genus Poecilia; species Poecilia latipinna. The sequence goes on from NW_015113014.1 coordinate 95,497, forward strand.
ACAAAAAAGATAGAAAATCTGGCCAATACTGTGTCTTTACTGTCAAAATTCACTAATATTCAATTGTTAGGAGAAACTTTCATAATAAATGAAAATAATTTAAAGGGCACTGCAAGAAAGAAGTGTTCAGCTTCGATTAAGTTCAGTGTTACTGCTGGGTGAGTTTGTTTGCTTTGGTCATACGTCAAGACAAGAAACTTTGAATGTAATTGCTATGCTCTGCGTTTACACAAAAACACAGAGGCTCAAGTGTCTGGACACCCGACACTAGGCAACCGAGTCTGCAAGACCTGTAACTTCCTCCATGACGACCTCAGTGTACTGGTATCTAGGAAAAACATCCCAAGGCACTTTGCAATGAATGATCAGCACAGAAGAATTTGGGTCAATCAAATTCACCCACCACCTCATTAATGTACCTGCATCTGTCCAGTGGTGGGGCCTATTTTCCATCTTTTGCCTTCTCGCTGAGATGTTGAGATAAACGGTGGGTTTTGGGCAACGTTTTATAAAATACTGATGCTCCATTTTATCAGTCAGTCACTGAAATTTCCCATAAGTCACACATTGCTCAACGGCACTGTCTTCTGAGTTTAGAAAAGAAATGTTATCAGATTATTATTATCAATAGTCATAGAGGTGCGCAAATCAGGTTTGGTCTGAGATTCTTGTTTTCTGCCAGTATTTCATCCGATAGCTGGAGATCATTTTAAAAAAAAGAAGAAGAAAAGGAAAGGAAAATTGATGAGTTTCACAGACAAATCCCACAGAAAAAAAAAAAAATTGCATTTATCTTTGAGCTTTGGCTTTGAGCCAAATGGTTTGAGTATATGGCTCAAAGTAGTTTAAACTCACAAATACTGATAAATCTGATTGGTCAGTATTTGAATTATTGATCTCCGATTGGTGCCAAACTTGTTTAAGTTAGCCGATTGGTGCATCACCACAACATTTAATTGTTTAATTACATTAAAGTTGACAAAAATGTATGTTTAAGTGTTACGGTTCTAAAGAAGATTGCATTTGAGAGGTCAGATATCAAACACAACCTGAAATTAGTATCGACAAGCAAAAACCTAATCAGTGAAATCACAAGATAACCAAAGATGTCAACCTATGCTTCATAAATATGTTTAGAAGGATAAATATATACATTTTTTATATATATTCTAAAGATATTTACTACAGAAATGCATATGGCATCCTGAAAGAAAAGAATTCCTACTTGCAGCAACAAACTGTTAAAAATAGAGTCAACAACATTTCTCAAACAACCTCTGCATAAGAAGAACAGAAAAGAAAAGACTCCCTTTCAGGTATAAAACAAAGACTTCAATGTCACACACTGTCTCAGCACAACAGGGAGGAAGGACAGTAATCCAACACCACACACTTCAAGGAAAAAGCAGAGCATCCAATTCCTGTCTGCACACTAAACCTTGTGGGAGTCTGAGTGAGCAATGTGGGTAGAGAGAACGAAGGAGAAGGAAATGGCAAGATCTGAACTTCGACACTGAGCTATAAAAACAACCTCAGCAAACATTAGACATCATAACCAATGAGGTCATTTCAGAGCAATATCAAGGGATCTCCTGACTGTGTGGTTACAAAAAAAAAAAACTTACAGTCTCAACTCAGTTTATCCAAAAGGTAATTATGAAAACACATCAAGAGTGACGTAAACACGGAGTCCGACTTAGGCTTCTTTTATCTGTACGTTTTCTAACAAAAGAGGGTGTAAGCTTTCCAATTCAGCAATCAGGAAGTGTTATTTTTGACGGTAGCTACACTCGCACTGTACGTCAAGCCACGAATGTCATCCTGCTTTATGTAATGCACCGCTGGGTGTGGACACATGCAGTGTACGCATCTAAATGCGTATGAGTGAGATTAGCATGGTGTGAGGACGACTCCCTCATCAAGTCGGATGACTTTGGCTTCAGATCAATTTAACGAGTAAAAGTTCCAGACAAATATTTGGAGCTGGTCTAATGATGACAGACAAAGCAGTGAAATGTTTTCAATGTTTTTCTAAGCTAAAATTAACAACAGGGGAGCAGATATGAGACGTTCTATTAAACTTCAACTCTGAGACATGCAGGAAAGAACAGTTAAAACATTTTCATCCGAAAAAAAAAGAAAAAACAACCCATAAATACATTCCTGCTTCTTTTAATTTTAATACAGTTCACACTCGCATACGGCTTACTTATTATACGCCTTCCCTATGCAGGCCTAAACCCCATCACTGGCTCAACCATGATGGAGCTGGGAGGTTTCTAAAATATTAATTCAGAAGATAAACCCTTCAGGATGGGAAAAGGACACCGCTGGCCTCAATAAACCTCAGTATCTAGGGTATTATTCTAAAGGTGCATAAAAGTTCAACCCAGATCAGGTTCCTCTTTAAACAAAAAAACAAAAACTGGTTTCAGTGGAGCTTGTTGATAAACTACAAAGGATATTTTAATAAAAAGCACTAAAGTCATCTTTAGAAGAGCTGTCTCACAAAATAAAATGACTAAATGATCATTTCTTGTTTAATTTATTTAACATTTTAATATTTACATGTTAATTTCATTTGATATTTATTCTATATATTTATTTACTGTATAGTGCAATTATTTCAAATTTAAAGTTATTTTAATGGGACATTTTCTGAGTTTTTTTTTTTTAACAATTTAAATATTAGGTTTAGAATGAAAGTTATTGTTGTTGCTTTTGGAAACATTTGTTTCCAAATGTTATGAAATTTGGAAATAAATTTCTTCTGATGGGTCTTTTTTTGTAAAATGTACTTTTAGTGTACTAAAGTTACTTTGGTTGGTCATTTTTTCCCCCCTTGTAAAGTACAACTGTTAAAGTAACAAAGTTTAGTTTTAAAGATGAGAAGGTAGCTGTGTATCTGCGTGTTTAGGATTAATCTTATTAACCATAATCAAAACTGGACTTAAGCCAATAATAAAATGTTTGACCCAATTTGAAGAAAACGTCTCTGAAGCCACTTACTCTGTCTTCTTGCGGGACTTATTTGCATGATGATCCAGCAGGTTGACCACGGCCTGGCCCAGGAACTTGTCCAGTCCCACCTGGGCACGGTGCATGACTATAATGTACAGCGTACAGCGCTCGGCGTTTCCCGGGTGGAAGAGCGGCAGGTCAAACGATGCCTCCTCTTTCCACACCGGAGCGACACATTTCTCCGCCACCGAAGTGGAGAACTTGTCTTTGGCCACCTGGATGATGGCGTAGGCGTCGTTGGTGCCATTCTTGCCCTTGGTCCGCAGGTTCCGAGCCTGATGCACCGTTACCACAACACTCGTTGGGAACAACTGCTGGCTCTGGTCGAGCAGAGACATCTCTAAAAGTCCGTCAAGTTTGACCAAAAGTTGACTCGAGTTGTTTAGTAACAATAACTTAAAACGTTTAAGTGCTGGCCAACCTTATTGTGAACTTTGAGTCTTCACCTTCGCCGTCCTCCGTTGTTGTTGGTGTCGATTACCTCAGCGTTTGTTCTGTTCAGGAAGCTGGGTGTCGTAATAGTCCACCTTCCTACTTCACCCTTACAGACCTGTTTATTAACTTCTGGTGAATATTGCGCCGAGTTGACAGCGTCCGCGCTGAGCTAGCCAAGATAATGCATCTTTCACTGAGTGGCTTTCTGTAGAGAGACTTATAAACACAACTCCCTCTTTAACGCTCCGCCAAGTTTCACAGCTCACTTCCCTGATGCCATCAGTCCCTACCCACGGGTCTGCATATGGCCCTCTGATTGGCTGAAATAAGTGTCAGTTCTTTAAAGTCTGACTATGATTGGACAGACGAAAGTACCGTTAATTTGTTTGTCCCACTGCTATGGACAAGATAGACAATTAGTATACAAACCACAGTACAATATATTTATGCAAATTTTCATTTTAAAACACAAAACAAGTTAAACATATTTGTCTGTTTATACGTAGAAATTAAATGCCACATTTTTGGTGAGTCGGGGAGAAATTTATCTCACGCCCAGTTGTCAACATGAAAGCAAACAATCTTTTATGAAAAGAGTTTTAATGTGTGTTGGGATTATTGCGGTGTTGGAACATATACGATTCGGAAATCGGACCCTCACTGATTGGACGCTACCAATCTCAAGTTATAATTAGGTGATGCAGAAACACCAGGTACACTGTCCACAGTGAAGATAGTTCAAACTTATCTTGGAGTGAGAGAGTGTCAACTAAAAACTCCAAAATTCTCATATCAACTTAACTAAAATTTGGAGCAGAACTCTCCTAAGCCAAGTTTCTCTAAATTAATTTTTTTGAAACACAAGACTCAGTTGCAAGAATTATTTTTAAATAACTCAAGGTGAGACTTGAAATCTGGATACGCTCTACCAACTAGGCACAGTAGTGTAGGATCATGCTGAGGCTCTGCTTTGCTAGTGCATTACAAAAAGAAAAGGAAGTAGGAAAGATCTAATACATGGACAGAATTGTGAGCTCCAGCAGGACAATAAAACAAACTGGTTAAAAGTCAGATCTGTACCACAAAAAAAAGAGGAAACTTAAAGGAGTTCCACTATTTCTGATTAAAAAGAGTAATAGAATTTTGTCAGGACCTTGTTGATGGTTAGAAAAAGTGTACTCTATGCAACTTGCCAGAGGACATTTGTTCTACTGCACATGTAATTATTATGTCTAAAAATTCACCTCGAATGTATAATTTTGTCTCTCTATGGATTAGAGAAAATCGACAATATATTTAAATGTGCAAACTCAATTCTTGCTTTTAAAATCAATTGAAAAATGTTATGTTTCAATACCAACCTTATCTTTCAATGCATTGTTAAAAGCACATAATGAATGTGATCATAGTGTTGAGCAGTGTATTGTATGCAAACTTCTGACTGGAACTTAAACTTGTTTTGAAGACAGTTAAATATTGAAGTCAATTAAATATTCATAAGGTGGCAGCGATTAAACCTACAGGACAACTTAATTCAAATAGACATGTGAGTAAAACGGATCTGTTTAGGAGTTTAAAATAGTTTGCCACGAGAGGTATGACTCACAGTCACATCCTGGTTTGGACTGAAGTCATTTTACCCACAATTCATTCATCACCAGGAGCATGTTGAAACAGCCAAGATTAGCAAACTGTAAGACCTTACCCATAAAACAATGGAAAATTTTACAGTGTTGTAGGCAGACATGGTTTTTCCTGTTTGGGTTATTTCCTAAACATACTAAAAATAGAAGCACGTCTGTGTTTGTTGTACATATATGGACAAGTATTTTGTGAAAACTAATTGAAAAGGACTTAGTAAAAACAAATTTATATATGTGAAATAAAGTTCGATTTTTGTGTTTGGAAAACTTTCAGTCTCAAATGTTTTGCTGCTATCAGAGCAGTGAGTCCAACATAGTTGAGAGGGGAAAAAGTCTTTGTCGAAAGTAAAAGTTGTCAATACATTTGAGAATAACTCTTTTTCCCTTCATAGAGTGGCTTGTATATTCTTGAACATTTCACATTTTGTCTTGTCACAAGCACAAACCAAAATTTAAATGCTATTTTATCTGACAGACCAACACAAATTAAATGGAAGACACAGTCTCATTGGACATTAAATCTAGAACCCTGATCTTTTATCCTATGGATTTTTTTGTTTGTTTGTTTTTTCTTCAAATTTCCTTTCATAGATATTACCTGTGGAGGCTTGGTGAAACAAGCCAAAGTAATCATTACTAGATCAAATCATGTAGCTTTTAGCCAATCGAATTGCACTCCTTTGATCTCGTGTCACACGGTAAGCTACAGTAGTTAGCATGTCTATCATGTGCCAAGGTGAATAAAATACGCCTTTGTATTTTATCCTGTTCATTCCTACAGAATAAAACACACCCTTGTATTTTATTCAATGTGACAAGTTCTGAGAATATTTATGACGTGGAATACCTTTGTAAGGAACTGTATATTGTTTTCTTCTCAAATCATAAATAAAGGAATGTTATCAGAAAACAGGTAACTTCAACTATTGTCAAATATCCCACACTTTTAATTCACTCTGAGATTGTACAACATCCATACACAGCTCTCTTTATGTGTGTGCACATACACACACACGCACGCACGCACGCACGCACGCACGCACACACACACACACACACACACACACACACACACATACACCACATACTTACACACAACCACTGCAAACATACAAGTGCATACATGAGCACATACATTAACATAAGTGTCAAAGGTTTCCTTCAGATTAAATGCATATACATGTGCTTTGGAAACAGACGGCTTTGCACTCCATTTTATGCTATAGTTCAAATGCATAGAAAATTTACAACTAAAACAATAAAGCTTTCATGAGGCATCCAAATACAACATCAAATGCCAAATTAAAATATCTTTTACACATTCTTTTGTAAAGTGATTAAAATAAATGTGTATGCTCGAACATGTCAATAACAGAAACTGCCTTAATATTTCACATCAAACTTACAAAGCTACAGAGGCAAACGTACCAGTTTAGAGTCCTGGATGCCTTCATGATATTATATCTTAAATTATATAATTGTTAAGTGGACGTTAAAACACAACCCGGTCATTTCATTAAGGTCATGCATACAAGTTCATCCAAAATTTTATACTGTGGTTTCACTTTTCCACAAACCAGTTTTCATTCCAACAGAACTCTGGGATTGGTCCGTGCCACTCATGTCCTGCTCAAGCTCGAGCACCGAGATTTTCAGGGTGCCATTTGGGGCAGCAGCCCCGGGCACGGTGTTGGCGACACAGTTCAAAGGATAGGAGCAGCGCTTAGTTTCTCGCTCTGCAGATGCTGCCACTTTCAAGTTGTCTCTGCTGGAGCATCGTCTTTGATTGCTGTGCATGGCCACTCTGCTGGCAGCAGAGGGCGGCAGAGGGAAGGGTTTGCGGCTCCCGCTGCTGCCCCCGTCGCTCCCCTCAGAGGGGCTGGTGGCTGCCGACTCCCCCACTCGCTTTCCGTTGGTCAGCAGGGTGGCCTGGTTCTCTGAGAGACTGTGGTGGATGCTGCCGTTCTCACTTGTGGCCTGCTTGTAAAAAGCATGCGAGGAATTGAGGTGCTCCGAACCTGTCGGCCCTAAAGCACCAAGACTGCCCCCTCCAGCAGTCCTCAGAGCTTTCAGGCGGTAGTGACCTCTGCCCTCACCTCGATGATAATGTTGACTACTCCCTTGTTTAGTTCTGCTACTCACTTTTTTTCTCTGGGGATGTACCGGGGCTGAAGAGTTTATGGAGGGAAGGACATTGTTTGTCGGCTTTGTGATGTTGTCTGTACTGGTGCTCGTGTTGTTGCTTGTAGGGACTCTTGAAGCGTTGCTGGGATTGTCCTGTGCCACCTGCAACAGGTTTGTGAGCTTGCACGGCCCAGGTCCGACGCTGCTGATCCCGCTCGGCGTGGACGATGACCTGGCTGAGGACGAGTTGTGAGAGTCAGCGGGTGGATGGCAGTTGATGAAGAGCTGGGATCCTTGCTCCGATGTCTGCACTCCACTTACAGTGGTGCAAGTGTTTGTGTAAGTGGACATCGGATGGGAGCGACGATAACCTGGGCAGCAGCCCAGCCACGACGTCTGCACGTCACGGCGTCGAAAGCAGTGGTGCACCACCAGAAACACCCCTAAAACTGTGGCGACTATCCCATAGAGACAGCTGAACAGCAAGCTTGCGCGCCCTGTTAGCCACACTGCCATGGCTCCACAACACCAAAGAGCTGCGAACAGGAAGTGGGTGGCTACCAGTATAGAAAACTGTGTCTTCAGCGAGTACTGATCCTCTGGAGGGGCGGCTGGGGTTATAGGTCTCCCTGCTGAGTCTGTGGAGAGCAGGCTGGTGCTTCCTGCCAGTGCAGGATGGCCCTCTGTCCCAGGAGAGGACAGGGTGGTTCCTGTGCATTCTTTGGACACACGGTGCCTCAGGCGAAGCACAGTGCACAGGAAATAAATCCAGGTCACCAACACCACTAAACCAGCAGGGACAAAGAAAGATCCTAGACTTGAGCGCCAGATCAGCCAGCAGCTGAAAAAAAAGAGGAAAGGATGGTCAATGCAAAACAAGAATTTCTTTGTGTTTTTAACGCTGAATAAGTCAAAGCTGCACCAAGCAAAACAAAACAAAGTCAAAAGATCACATTTCAAGAGGATAAAACAGCAATTGACATACTAAGGGCTATTGTCTCCATAGTTGTTGACGTTGACAGCTGCAGTGATTCCACAAATGATGAGAGGAACTCCATCGGCTATTAAATAGAACCTGAAAATACAAAGAGAAATGCTGTGAGCACAGTTTCTGAACTTTAATAAACCAAGATAAGATGATGTATTCCAAAATAAGCAGTGGGAACTTCGCATCAATGTTGACTCTGAAAGAGCTCTTCCCTTTTGACGTTTCATATACGTAAATGAAGATGTACATAAACAGAATCTCGTGAATCTGAAATTGTGATCTAATAAATCTTGTTCAGACAATAATAAACCAGTGTAAGTACTTTACATTTTTAATTAGATTACCACATGCAGTCCATAGTCTTTCAAAGCACTGAAATAGCCTTTCAACTCAGACTTTGTTAATAAAAGGCCTTTTTCAGCATCATTACCTAAATGATAATGCTTTCTTACAATCCTTACACTGTGGAAACAGGGGGCGCCCACCTGCCACTGAAAATTGGGAAGGTTGTTTGACACACAACTGCCATGTAATTTTTTTTTTTTCTTCACCCACTGATATAAGGGCGTCCTGAGTGGGCGAAACTAGCACCACTTATTGGGACTAAGTGGTATACGTTGACCTAAAATATTAATGTTGTTCATTTTTGAGTTTTTGAGCTACGCAATCCACTACACTATTACCAAACAGACAGTCAAAAGGGAAAAGGGTCAGAGCGCATGCCAGAAGTCATTGATTTATCACCTCCTGACCCATTTGGTTCTGTGGACAACAAAGGCACTGACTGGAGATCCAGTGAGGTCAGGGGCACAGTGCACAACTGCAGTTTTAAGATCACAGGCAAAGGAAAAAAAAAAAAGGGTTGGGGGAACAGAGGGAAATTGTGATGAAGACAGTGCAGTCCTTGAATCACCCAACTTCAATTTATGACAACTCCCACAGTTTCTGTTCTGTTGGTGTCACAAATTCTTCCTGCCCACATCTCTAAAATTATCCGGTCGCATGTCTTTTTCTTGCCTCACAGCTGTACTTGGTCGGTCTCCCTCCTCCCTTTCTAAATCAGAAGGACTATGGTTATCGGGCACAATGACTGCCTTTATGAGATGGCAGTTTGGGTGGTCGAGCATGGGAACTTCTCCAACTGTCTAAAGTAAAAAAATATATGGACGGCACACAATGCTGTCATGGTGCAGGAGGTGAGTACGGGATTGCGGTGGCTTGCTCACTGACCTGAGCATAGGTCGCTGAGTAGGTGGAGGGGAAGACTCTCCTTCCGTCTGCCGGGGCGTTCTCCACACGGCCTCTTTGTAAATGACCCTGGCGCTAACCCCAATCCACAGCAGTGTTGACAGAGAGGAGTAGTGAAGAGCGATGCCCACCTGTCACATACAGCAGCAGTGTGACTGGATGTGAAGCATGACGTGCAAGCAGTTAAAAATAGCACCGCGAGGTAAAACATACTGCCTGACAGACAAGAGGGTAGCTGGTTAGGCTTATGCCTCCTGCATAAATAGCCGATGTCATGGCGATGTGGAAACAGGTGTTCAGCAGAGTGTGCCAACTTTTTCTTGATATCTGTATGGAACTGTAGAAAACATACAGGAGAGAAAATTATTAGAAAGAAGCAGCAAATGGCCAGCGCTAGCAGGAAGTTCGACCAACACACTACCTGTGGTGTAGTATGTGGGTAATGATGATGGTGAAGAGGCAGAGAAGCAGCACTGCAGTGCATGCGTAGACCACAGGGTGGAGCACCCTCACAGAGACTAAGCTGGAGTTGGGGAAGGTGGGAACTTCCTGGAGAGGAATTGAAAAAGAACTGGGTTAAGTTTTCATCAACAATCTGTCACAGTCATCCTGAATTAACTGAGTGCGCTTCCTTTACCTGCAGCACCGCATAGTTGCCGAGCACAGAGCAGCGCATCAGTGAAGTGCTGCTGTCAGTGTGAACAAGCTGGCAGCCTTGCTGGCTCCAGCCTCCCAGTTTCCCTGGTTCTGTGTGGCTCCACTGGGCTGCCACTGCATCGGTGCCTGGGGTCAAGTGGCGCAGGGATACCCAGATGTGATCAGAATAGTTCCACATGGTGCAGCCGTCTGTCACAGAGTGGGAGATATTTGTCAACATAAAACTACACAGATTTTTCTCTGTTTTTAAGTATAAAAATAGCCTTTGTCTTGACTGCAAAGAGTTCAAACAAAGGTACAGATTGCCAGAAAAAGGCAAGGGTCCGTGCACTTTTACCCAGATCTAAAGTTATTTATGTAATTTTGTTTTTGCAACAGAAGTGTTTAGGTATCGAGTCTGTAAGATGCAACAAGTGCAACATTTGATTAGTAGCACTTGGTGCAATTTGTGAGAGCTAAAAAGGAGTATGTTCAATATCTAATTATCAGATTTTTGGTATTTGACAACACAAACTTCTTGACTACTAAGTTGTTTAGTCCTTATGAGGATTAAGGATCTCATTGACTACAGATCAAAGAGAGCTTTAAGATATTTTGTCATAGCAAAATGAAAACAAATAGTTTTTTTTTTTTTATTTTTTTTTTTTTTATTACCAAGGCCTACAAAGATGACAGGAGTGTTGACACTTCGTCTGCGAGATTGTTCAACGGCGTTGCTTGAGTTTGGCAGTAGAGGAAAAAAGCTTCCTGTTCGGAAAGCCACAAACTGCAGCTTGCAGTCCGCAGCAGCATCCGGGGGAAACAAAGTGGCTGGAACAGTCACAGAAGCGAGGGCTACAGAATTCTGAAGAAAAGAACAAAAACAGCAGGCAGATTTTAGTAAATAAAGTCCATGATTATGGCTTCACACAAAGAGATACGTTTGGTCGCTAATGGAGCGGCAGGAGGAAAAGCCTCACCTTCAAGGGGAAGTTGGTGAGGGAGACGTTATGGGAGCCAGTGCTGCAGCGGAAATGAAGGAGTTGCTGAGGTGCAGACTCCGACGTCTCCACTCCTGGCCGTCCTGTTGGCAACTCGCGGTGGTAATATGCGGTGCAGGTTATACCGGTGAAGTGCGCGGGTCGGATCAGGTGAGCTTCCATCACGATGTTCTTAGACACCTTCAAAAATCAATTTGAATATTAGTGAAAAGAAACACTCCACAAAATGTTATATCCGTCGAAATGAGACGATTTACAACAACCACTCCATGGCTTTGTTTTATCACACGGGCAAATTAGGTCACCAAAAATAATTTAATATTTTCATGATCGTCCTACAATTTTGCCATTGCAGAAGTACAAGACATATGTGTGTCACAGAAACAGATACAACTTTAGATCAAAATTCTTACGAACCACAGAGAAGTCTTGTGCTCCACCGTGTAACTGAGGCCAGGCTAAAGTTTCCAGAGAGTAGACGATGGAGCTGCACGCTCTTTTCTCTCTCTGAGCAAGAGCAAGGATCTGGTCGTCCACCTGCATCAGGTTGCTGCCCATATCAACGATCACCTCCGACAACTACAGCAAACACAATTTGTTATTCATCATCTAAAAGGATGAAATCATTAGCCTTGAAAAAAATATTTTATCTATTAAAGTCAAAAGGATGCGTAGTTTTAAAAGTTGTACATGGGTAATGTGTTTGCATAGATTTGTGTTTGCTGCTAGTATTGATTTCAGTTGGGTCTTGTTGAGAAAATTGTATACTTTGTGATAAAAAAAAGGGAATTAGAGAATTATAATTTTGCTTAGTTCTTAAAGAAAGATCAAATCAGAAATCGCATCTCAAAACAATATGAGTGCATCGCTAAGGAGAGTGAACTTTGAAAATGTTCTCACCACTCGCAGCTGCCTGACGTATTCCATGAACTTCTCCATTATCTGGGCAATATACAGCACATCTACAGAGTCAGTGAAGCCAGCCACTTCCAGCGTGTATGTCCGCACCTGATGGGCCACGGTGACGGCGTTGGACGCGTTTATGGGTGTCTAAAATGGAGACGTAAAACAGGGTGAGTTTTGTTGCCAGGACGTGAGTCGGCGTACGGTGGCATCGACGGCGTTACCGACCAAAATGAAGGTATGCAAGACACGAGTGATGCCGTTGGTGTACTGGCAGTTGGAGTAGTCGCCCTCGTGCCACTTTCCGGACCGGTCACAGTATCGGGAGGCCTTTTTCTGCTCCGTTACCCCCTCCACAGACAAGGAGGGGTAACGGAGCTGCAGACAGTACTGGTGGGAGGTGATGCCGGCCAGAGTTCTTGGCCAACTGTGGAGCAATAAAAAAAATAAAGCTTTCAGTGAAATGCTGAAACTCAAATCTACTCAAAGTAAACCACTGTCATGACAACTAACCGGAACTCCCCGCGGTTGTTTAGAACTTTATCTTCTGGGCAGAAGGAGGCGCTGTTCTCCAGCACTACGATTTCAACAGTGCGCGAGGCATTGCCCCGCCCAGTAGTGACCACACACTCCCACTCTCCACTTGCCTCCACGTGAACGTTGGATAATATGAGCTCGCTGAATGCAAACAGATTGTTTTAAACGACTGGTGCTTTTTTTCCCTCTTACTTGGACAACACATCATAGACAGGTTCTCAAAGAGGAGCAGATACTGTACCTGGTGATGAAGGTGCAATCATGCACCACGCTATCCTCCAGCTGGACGCCTCTGTCAGGGTCAGATGTCACTACTTGACCATTGTGACGCCAGTGTATGCTGGTGAGCTTGTCCATCAAGGCAGCAGTGCAGTGGAATGGCAGCCGGTCGCCTCTGAAGACCACCTGACGCTGGGACGGCAGCAGCGACAGGGTGTGTAGCTCCAGTGGACCGTCTGAGCAGCAAAGTGTTAAAGGACATGTGGTTAGCTATTACAGAGGAAAGGTGGCTGCTGTCTCACTGCCCACCTTCAGTTAAATGTGCCCAGATTAGCTACACTACATTTGAAAAACATATTTTTAGCCTTTGGACTTTTCCATATTTTGTGACTAAGCAACCAAAGCTTTATTGTATCCTCTTGAAATTTTAGGTGATAGAACAATACAATGCAGTGCACAGCTGTGAGGTGGAAAGAAAAGGATCTTACAAACACCATATCATATGAAGCTCTGAACTTTGACTAGGCCCTGATCTAAATCATTCCTAAACATTTCAATTGTAGCTCTTGCCTGTATTCTCAGGATTCATCTGTGACAAGTTTCCCCTGTGACAAGCTATTCTGCAGCTTGCAGAGTAGGTGATTGTGTAGATTTAGCTTTTATCACATAAACTAAATCATAGGTTATTTTTGTGGGCAATAAAGGGGGTGAGGGGCAAAAAAATGCCCGCCATACGTTTCAGATTGTTTTTTCCAACCCTCCCACAACTTTATTGTTCAAATTGACACGTATCGTTTTTCTTTCATGTCTCAGTTCCAGACTACTTTGTGTAAGTCTATTACTTAAATCAGAATCAATTGCAATGAAGTTTGTGATTGCCGTGTGACAAAGATTAGCAAAAGTTCTAGCAGTATGAATATTACTGCAAAGAACTGTGCTATGAATTTGCTTTTCAGCAGCAGCCAACCGGAAGCAGACAGCAGCAGACAGTTAAAGTAACCCACAGGGATGGATGCCAACATAGCATTGCTGAAACTTGTGAAAAGATGGTCTTGAGCTTCATTACAGAGTGACAGTCATTTGCATAGTAATGCTCTCTGAACTAAAGCGGTAACCCGCCTCATTCCTGCGCCTCAGCGAAGCCAGGGACTCACCACAGCTTAGCTGGCTTTCTCTCAGGCCTCGCAGGGGCTTTCCCCTCAAGGTCCTCGGGAAGGCGCACAGGGTATCTTCTCCCACACGCACCGAGCTGCTGCGGAGGAAGCTCGGCATCCAACGGAGCCCACAGTCACAGGACAAGTAGTCTGACACGAAGTTTCTGCGGAGGGAATAACCATTCATTAAAAAGAAAAAAAAAAGAGTCATGTGAATTCTACCTCTGGTTAAACTCATGGAAAAGCGTGGAAATGAAATGAAACAAATGCATGTTTTAGCTGATAAAAACTACAAACTGTCTTAGATTTTCTACAGTTCTTAGCAGAAGTATTTAATTTTTTATGGGCTTTTTCCACTTTTTGCAACATTATAACTAAAAGTCTCTGCATTTTTCTTTTCCAGGACTCGTTTTATTCTAATTCTAGAAAATAACAATTCTGAGCAACTCAGCATGTTCATGTGTTAGAACTGCCTAGTCAAAGTCCAGACCAAAGTCCAACCAAATATCTATCTCAAGACTTGAATGTTGCTATTCCCGTTTGTTCTCCATTTATTTGTAAAGAACAATAAACCATTGTGAGTGAATGGTAGGGACAAATAGTAGTGTATACACTTTACATGCTACACTGTGAAAAATGTAAAACATGTAAAAAGTGTACTTTTCCTTCAAATTCACAATTGTACACTACTTTATGTGCTCTTTCACATCCAATTCTAAGAAAACATATCAACTTTTGTGGTTGTAACATGTAAAAAGTGGAAAAGTTTGACTGCTCTCCTGAGGAATTGAGTTTAATTAAGTCACTTTTTTTTTTTTGCTCACACTTGTTTGAGGGAAGGCAGCTCCTCAAACACGCCTGGATCCAGGGTTGAGATGATGTTGCCAGAGAGGTTTCTGTAAAAACATAGATTAGGCATAAACAAGCTCTCTCGGTACCTCAACAGCAAGTCAAAGTTGAACACATTTCAGTGTAGCTGATGGGTCTATGTCTTACAGCTTGGTGAGGTTGGTCAGTCCTAGGAACATGTCTGTGGTCAGGCAGCCGATGCGGTTGTTGGACAGGTCGCTAAACGTGTGAAAGAACAAAAGAATGTGTTAGCTATTATCAAATGAATATCTCCTTAGCAACAGATTGTTGTGTCTTGACTCATTCATTGCCCCCAGATGCTATATTACATGTCCATTTGACATGCAGCTGAACTGGGCCGGCCCTCTTCTGTGTCGGCTCAGACCACAGCAGTATGCAAACTTCAATTTCAGAATCGTAGACAGTTCACATCTCCCTTATCAGGACCCCGAAGGACCCGACCGAAGCTTTATCATCAGCAGGGTAAAGCAGGGGCCCCTGTTCTACAGTCCACCCCTGAGTGTGATGTATAGCTGAAGCCAGAGAGGGATCTGCTCTGCTGCACCTCTGACACTACCCAGCAGAGAGCTGTCCAGAGCATGTGTTTATCTCCCCCTGTTTGTTTTGAGAAGCCCCAGACCTCGCAGGGAAAATACAAGAAGAAGGAGGAGGGAGGAGGGACGAGGACTCACGCGGCGTGGCGCAGACAAACACTTTCGACCCACGCCACAACCAAGCGTCGGAGTAACAGAGATACAAGACGTGAGCAGCAAGCTGCTGCACAAGGCTGGCTTGTCACATTCAGTGCCTTGTGAGGAGGCTCGGAGTAGCCCTGATGTTTTCCACATCATGCCACAGGGATGACATCTGATGGTTTTTACTGATGTCGAATGAAAAATTCAGGCTTAAGCTGAACATAGCAATTGTTTTATAACATCTGTAGCTGCCAAAAGAATTAATATCTGTTTAACTCAGCTACTGACTTCTGGATAGAAAAGGAGTTTTCATTAATTTACACTTGCGTGTTTGTTGCTCTGTGCATAATCACACTTTGAGGGATGTTACTACGTCTACTCACAGCTTCCGAAGCTCAGACAGGCCTTGGAAGGCTCCAGGCATGATGGTGCTGATTAGGTTGTGCTTCAGATCCCTGGAAACGGGAAAAAAAGAGAGAAATGTTGGTGTGTGCATGCAGAGATAATAATCACAAAGATTCTCTGTTTTGCTTTTAATCTGCGTGCAAAATGTTCAAGTTTTTATTATATGTCTGAGCACCATTTCTGGAGAGCAGTCAGTTCACACATCTTGGGGTAAAATGTTGAACATGCAGGTAAAGGATTACATGAAGCCCATTTATGGTGCAAACAAATTTTAAGTATGAATCATTACATAATGTACTTAACAGCAAGTGCCATTTCTAGTTGGTTTAAACACCTTTCTATTTATTATTACAAAGGACCTTTAACAAGTTTACTATTAGTGGATTCCTGTCAGTTTATTGGAAACACAGAGAGGGAGCACTCACATTAAATCCTATATGAAGGGAAAGTTAGTAGACTTTTTGAAAGTAAATATTTAAAGATGGATACTTTCTGGGTTTACTAGACCTTTTTCCCCAGGATTATTAAAACAATTTGAATCAGTTTCAAGGGAAGGAGCATCAAAAAAAAAATGCTGCTAAGGGACAAGAACACAACCGAGTTCCTACTGCTTGGACAACAGATAGCTTGAGCAGTGAGTCAGCAGCCCATCTATCAGGGGAACCACAGATGTTGCGAACATTAAGTTCCTCAAAAGAAAATGTGTCAATTTGACATGCTTTTACTTTATGTGTCCTCTGCGAGTACAGAATGTCTAAACACACCCATGTCGCCGAGGAATGCCAGGTCAAACACTTTAAATCAATAAACACTCCCCTCCAAATGTACTTCTGCATGTTTACCCCCATAGGTTAGTTGCAACATTGTCTTGTTTTTTTGTTCTGTCTGAAGCAAATGATGGTTATCTGCATCTTGACTTCCCTTTCAACATGCATATGACTGCGAAGTGGCTTTTTAGGTTCAAAGGATGTGTGAAAAAAATGTATCTGGAGAATTAAAGTTTCAGCGGGATGAAGGACAGCGTTTCCAGATAAGTGTTTTGACTGTTTCACTGCTGAATCGCAGTTCAGCCGTAAAGAGCAAAGCACAGACTAATTAGGTGTAGAAAAATGATACTTTCTGCTGCTTCCATTCACCACTGCTTTGATTTACACGACCTCTGCACAGATCACAAAGTTGAAGTGTTTTGGTGCAACAGCTGTACAGAGAAACATGAGAGCCATGGAGAACTTTTAAATCCCTTAATAGAGTGCTGGTTTGTTTGTCTTCAAGCTGCTTCTCTCAAGAACTTGTGTTGGACCTGATGCAGGCCATTTTTCTTTTTATGGTCTTTATGCAGCTGTGTTCAAAGTAACAGCAGTCCAGCATCACCAACCAGATCAATCACTGTTGTTGGTAGACATTATAGAGTAATACAAAACCAAGAGATGCAACAGTCATGACATGGAGACTGCTGATTATGTGAAACGGACTGACAAATTGAAAGATCCGTGATTAAAAGACTGATAGTGTGGAGTTTTATATGTGAGGTAATCGATCATGTGAAACATCACATGTTTTATTGAAAGATGATGACGGCAAATGTTCTACATGCTCGTTATTGTGCCATCCGCTATGAAAATCTGTTTAAAATGGATAATTGCAGACATTGTCCAGAAGAACAGCGCATGCTGACCAAAAAGTTGGTTACAGAAGAGAAAATACGTGAACAAGTTCAAAAATTAGCAGACGTTGAGGTAAAATTATATCGAGTCCTCCAAAATGGAAACCGATATGACAAATATTAAAATAAATAAAAACAAAAAAACTGTCATTCTAGGGACTGAAGAGGAGCCAAATTGGCAACGATTAGATGATCAACTGAAGAGTGATCAGGTCATTGTGGTGTAAAGTTATCTGTGAGCACTGAAACATTTAATTATGTCAATATGAAGCCAAGTTCTAGACAAAAGCCCCCTACAAAGTCCAAATGTTGAAAACACACGTTGAGCTGAAGAGGTCACAGTTTACTGGTTTAAAGCAAAATGGAGCAAATGATTGAAGTGATGTTTGTG
>NW_015113014.1:116942-117741 GCF_001443285.1 Poecilia latipinna
GATCAGTTTAATACAGGACATATTTGTGGTGTTCCACACACAGAAAAGAATGAACCTCTAGATTTAAGATTGTTACACACTTTTGGTATGACAATGCTCCTATGTGTTGGAGGCTGTTTGGTTGTAATGTGAAGATAAAAGCAATATTAAAAAAATCACCATTGGTGGCGCTGTTGCTGTGCACAAGAGATGTGAGCTGGACCTGTAAAGAAGAAGTTGAAGTTCCCCGTTCGAAAATAAACGTTGCTATGTGCTATCTCCAGTTATCTGCTTGAATATTATTTTATTTGACCTAGTGTATCATACACAACAATATTGTCTTTTGGTGAACAAAATAAAGTTCATAGAAAGCACTTTTCAGAAACAGTGTCTACACAGCTAAATATTAGTTAGGTAGGGCTACTAGAAAGCTAACTGGTCGAGCAATTTGACGAGTTAGCATCTGTAAATGTAGCATTCGTAGCTACATTTGTAACATATAAATGTTACAAATGTAGCATAACATACAAATGTAGCACAGAACTGTAGCATTTGTAAATGTCGCATTTACATTTTGGGTAAATGTCGCATTTACATTTTGGGTAAATGTAGAATTTACAAATGCTACACTTGTAAATAATTTACAAATGTAGCATTTGTAAAGAAAAATGCTACATTTTGAACATCCCAATATTTCTTTTTCCTCACTTGCTATTATAAATTACGGAGCCCCCCAGGGGACATGGGGAATTTTTTTTCTTTTGCGTTCCCTCTCAAAACTTTTGCGTTCCCTCTCAATACTTTTGCGTTCCCTCGCAAA
>NW_015113014.1:122215-151174 GCF_001443285.1 Poecilia latipinna
ATTGCGAGGGAACGCAAAAGTATTGAGAGGGAACGCAAAAGTTTTGAGAGGGAACGCAAAAGAAAAAAAATTCCCCATGTCCTCTGGGGGGCTCCGTAATAAATAGATTGATTGAAGAAATTGATTTTTTCTTCTTCATGTTTTGATTTGGAGCAGCCAGTGCAACGTTTGCAAATCATTCATGTGTTTGGGAGTAAAAGCTATTGTTAGCCTTTTTAAACATGTTGCTGTTATTTTGAACACAACTGTAAACACATATAAATGTTTGCTGTATGAATTATTACAATCATTTCTGATTTCCACTGTGCTCTGCATTGACCATAGTGGAAACAACTGAAAAAGAAAGAAAAATTATAATATCTGTCTTTTAGGGAAATATTATGTTAATATTACACAGCAGGATTTTTACATTTCCCTTTTAAAAGTGTTTTTATCACAGCAGGCTTAATGATATAGATATCTTTATCTCCTTCTGGATGTTTCATTTCATGTTATCTACTGCTGTTATCTACACCCTTCTCTCGTTTCACTTTCCGAACTATTTGTCAGTCTACTCAGACAGATGTTACCAACCAACCTGCCTATGCTTGGAGCCAAAGACTTTAATGACTCAGTGGAAGCAGCAGAGCTGAATTATGGGGATGGATATGTATCCACAGGACATGAGAGTTTCTTCTGGAGCTGATACAGGAGTTATTTTTTACAAAAAACAAAACAAAAAAAAAAGATCTGTAATGTTGCTGTTTTGTCTTTTTCTTTTTTTAACCACAATGGCTCAGTAGTATGGAAGTCCTCATGGGACTTTTGGGACGCTTTTTTAACAATGATTATCTGTGATTGCTGTTCTTGACCGCGCCGCCTCATGCAGTTCAAACCCTCAGGCATCTCCTAACCGCTGCTCAGTCCATTTTCCAGGAGATGAGCTTTTTTGGGCAAACTAGGGTAAGGGAAATTGTTTTAGAAAATGGCTTCCAGCAAAAAAAAAAAAAAAAACTACAACATGCGGTGTGGTGGGGCTCCGCTCAACAGATTATTGGTTTTGTCCTGGTCCAAGATCTTTCTAAGCCCTTGCTCATATGATTACAGACAGAAGAGAGGTTCTAATGATGGGGCAGAAGCTTTCTGGACTCAAACCAAGGCATTGTGTTGGATAGAGCACAGCCAAGCACCGTCTCAGACAGGATGTGAGGAAATCATTATTTTCATAAAGGCTGGCACACATGCATCCAATAATTTACAAAAACATGGTAAAGATAAATATAAATACTTTCAAGTGTTTATGGATCTGTTACAGTTTATGTGCTAATCGTCTTACTCTGAATATACTTTTTTTTTTTTGCAGTGTGTCAGTTGGATTTGTTGACCTGGACAGCAGGAGAACAAAGCTCCAGCTTCCTGTTTGTGTGTCGCTGGCCTCATTAGCGTGGCGTTGAAAGGTGAGGCATTGCTCACCATTTCCTCTCCCTGAGGTGTTTCTCTCTCTTTCTCTCTCTCTGTCTCTCTCTCACTTTCTCTCTGTCTGTCCCTTTCACAGATATAAAAATGTAAGCGTTTGCTGTGGTAATGCTGGCCTCCATGCACTTCAATCCAAGTTTCCCATTTGGTGATAAGGATGCTACAACTATGACTGTGTATGTCGAAAACCAGCTCAGATTTAGCGAGGAGATTGATATTTTGCTTTCAACAAGATGAACAATTAAAATGTTCATGTTCTTTTAATAAACCCCGTTTGCACTACTGCTGCTGCCGTACTGAAACTGTAGTTAGCATGAGTTAATTTGCTTTCATTTGGTTATAAGGGGATTATTTCATCAGCCTATTTTGTATTTGTGTAATGCCACTTGATTATTTGTTTTATGTAGATTTTTGGTGAATGTTCTAACTAATGAGAAAATGTGGGACTCTGTGCAGAGCAAAAGGGGAAAGAGAATTAGTTTATTTTAAATGATAATTTAGGATGAATATATCAAAATTTCATCCATCAAGTTTGTACACTTTCTTAGTCCTTCATCTAACATGTATGTTTTTGGATGGCGTTAAAATGCTTAAGTCCACATCATCACGAATCCAAAATGTTATTTTTGAAAAATAGTTTTTGTTTTCAAACTGGTTTAAATTTAGAAGTTTTATCCTTGCAACAAATTTGTCATTCTACACTTTAGTGCACAAAAGTCAAAAGACAAAGATGAAGGTTTTGCTAAAAATAGTGTGGCCTAACAAGACCACACAGCAAAGTGAGCATGTTTTGCTGTAAATCGTGGATTTACTGACGTAGACCTGTGTATCCAACTGAGCTGCTAGTTTTAGCCTGAGGTCTCTTTCTTCATTTGTCAAAAGATATTTCTGCTTTCCGAGGAGAATTCAAATCTTGGGTTTACAAGATCACAGCACGGGTTTTCCTTTCATCCCTGCCCATCTGAGGAAACTTGGACAGCTTGTACAACATGGAGTGAGGGAGCGATAGATTGCGCTGCACCGCAATGAAACATCAGAATATTGGAGGTTGAAAGACAATGCTCAAATGATCCCATCATCACTTAAACAAGTACGCACAATGCAGATGTAAACCAGTCTGGTTTTGTTATGTTGAGAGAAGTCTTTTTTTAATCACGAGTCCTTCTGCACGGTCATTGTTGTGCGTAGAAGCTCAAACTTGGCTTCGGCATCTAACAGGCCACAACAAAACAGCATATAAAACACGCAATCGGGTTATCGCAGATCTGTAGAAACCAGAGATGTACAAAGCAACACGATGTTACCAGCTGCCTATCTAGTCACACAGCAAGTTTCTGAAAGTGAACCATTTAACACAATCTAGTGGTGATGCATTAAGAAATGAACTAATGAGTAGAATCAGTCAATTTTCTGCTTTATTGGGAGCTGACCTGTGACTAGTCAGAAACCACAGCGTCCAAACTTTTACTCACTCAACAAATGCATCATACCAAATGCCGTCTGGCTGCAGCATCTACAACATGCTTACTGTGAGAATTCAGCTTAAAGTTATTGACTTTTAGCATCAGTGAGGTGTTCAAAATGGCTTCCAACATAAAACGTGTCATGTCTGCATGAGTTTCTTCAGGCTGTGAGAAAGTGAGAGAGAGCAAGACTTTCAGTAAATAACAGAAAGACTTAACTGAGTGGAGCAGTGGTGCTCTGTTTGATTATTTACAGACTGACTATATGTGGAAAGGATGGCAGACTTTTTAAAAATCACAGAATTAAGGTACACTCTTATACAGGGAGTGCCATTTTGGTAATGCTAGCTCTACTTGCTAACATCAGATTGTAAAGCCAGATTAAAATGTCAGATATTGAATAACTCTGGCCTTGTCTTAAAATGTTAGTGAAACAACTCCATAGTGACAGCTCTTCGATGAGTCATTGCTGCTAATGTCGCTCGTTATTAACTGGCCAGGCTAGACGGAAAATGTTTTAAGAGCTCTTAATTATAGGTCTTTAGGAGAAACCTGCTAAAATTTGTATTGGCAAGAGAAAGCTTTACCAAAGTAAAGCTCAGGAAAGCTCTGGTTGGTGTATCTCTCCCTAGGATGCGGGTGAAGACATATAAACACATCCCAGATATGTATTTCCTGTCTGAATAAATGGGTGAAAAATCGATTGTGCATGGATCTACTGGGTAACAATAGCTAACCATCTCTGATTCATTGCACTCTCTTATCACCAAGCTGGGGAATGTGGAGGAGCTCCCACCGAGCCAGCAGGACGTGAGGCTCATGTGTCACCATCTCAGTCCACCCAAGAGCCTCAGCGACTGAGCCTTAACACTCAACTGTACACTTCTGATTTGTTTCCAGCCTTATTTTAAACCTGCAATAACTTTAGCTCCAGGTTTCACCTCAAACAGAGGCGATGACTTGTGTCTACTCCCTCCAGAGTTGGTTTTCGCTCTCCCTGACAACAGCTTCAAAGCTCAGCGGCCTTGACACCGATGACAACAGTTGTCATCGCGCGAGAGGACAAACGCAGAGAGAAGAGTTACTGTAAAGCCTTGTTATTGCTGAAAGTGAATAAATATTTGTTAAGATCCTAGAAATAAATGTAGCTTTATTTTTTTTTCTTCTACTGTGCTCCTCAGAAGCAACATTTTTCATTGCTGTTGTTGAATTATGACCGTGAGCGGATTAGATTATGGACTCCAAAGTGCAATGTACTATCCAATTCTCCAAATGTAGTCTGTATCACTTTACTGTGACAGACTCGAGCTCCCTCCCCACCAAAAAAGGAACAATTGTCTGACATCTGAGTCTGCAATTAAAAATGTCCTTTTTTTGTCTCTCTTCATTCCTCATAAACTCCCCCTGATCAATGGAGCTGTTCCTCCGGCTGTTCTGAAGAGTCGCCACTCTGCGGGTGTGCAGGGGATGAGCACCTGGGCCCCATGCAGCCCCACAGAGGAGCCGTGTGCTTGTACGGCAGCGGGAGGGTTTTAATGGAGACGTGGAGTGCTCTATTATCAGAAGGCCAGCAGCAGGGCCTGGAGAGCGGACATTGTTTGAGCCTTTGGGCCAGGAGGGAGCCGGGAAAAAGCACTGGAACTAAGCAGTGGCCGCTCATTATCGCCAGGCTGCCGAGGTCCACGCTGTGAATGGACCAGTTCTCAGACGTCTCACCTGGTTAAATAAAGATTAAGTATTAAACAAGGAGCGGAATCAAGAGTTTCCTGCTGATGATTATTCAAGAAAAAGAAATAACAATTAGGAGATCAGATCTTTACTTTAAACATACCTTTCTCTTGATTTCAGACCAGTTTGTTTCTAATAAGTACCTGGTATTAACTTGCACCTTGGCTGCTGACAGAGATCACTGAAGACCATTCCTATGCCGCGTGTCATTTCCTGTCTGGTTGCCGTCTCTCGCTGAGGCCCTCGCTCGTTTATTTTTACAGTTTCCTTTTTCTGCTTTTTTTACTAGCTAGCTTTCCCTCATCGGGAGGGGCAGGTGGGTTAGGGGATTCAGAACTGAGCAAAAATTGCCCCTGCGTTTGGCCCTGTGGAGCCCACCTCCCTACTCAACAACACACTTGCTCACAATGGGGTCTCTGTAACGCAGGGCCCAAACGAGCTCCTGCCTTCCCCCAAAACAGGAAACCAGGATTTGCAGAGCTCTTGTTTTTTACACTAATTTCCTGCTACGCCACTCCTTCCCCAGATTATTTTCTTTCTTTTTTTCTGGTTCCTCTCAGAATGGATACACCTGATTGACTGTAGGGTTTGAAGTAACTGCTGTGCTCGAGCCAGGAAACATCGAGAAACAAAAGGTACAATTATTTTCATAAATCTGGTGTTATGCCAGCTGGCATGTGCTCGAAATATTTCTCTACAAGCATATAACGTTTTTCATTGATCATAATGTGCAGATTGCACGCATGACAGACGTGGACATAAACTCTGCATGGCAATCAGCAGTCTGAACGGGCATGCTTTTAAAAGCATACTTTTATTTGAATTCTCATATTACCTTAGTTAATTATATGTTTCTATAATCTGTAGCACGAAGAGATGAAGACCGTCCCTGCCAAGAGAAACACTGTAACCATTACTGGCTCCAGCTGAGGCTTGTTGAGAGGCCAAACTCAGTGGGTTTTTAAGAGACCTACAACCAATCAAAGTATCCAAAAACAGACATTTCAGTTACGGGTTTGATGGTGCAGGCACAGTACCTTGCAAAAGTTTTAAAGCTCCTTGGACCTTTTCATGTTTTATGACAGTAAAACTTCAATGTGCAGTTTATTTGAAATGTATGCGATCAATCAACACAAGGTAATGCGTAATCGTGGAGCGTAAAAGGTTTTCGATATATTTTAGAAACAGAAGTCTAGAACGTGTGGTGGGCATTTGTGTTCATTCTGCAGTGAAAGTGCCTTTAACACGGATCAGTTGCAGGTTTTCACATCTGTTAATCCACTCTTGTGTGCAAAATAGCTCAAATTCAGACAGATCGCATGGATCAGGTCAGGGAATGGCAATTTTCAAGTCTTGCTGTAAATCCTCAGCTTGGACTTTGACTGGACCATTCCAATACATAAACGTGTTTCGATCTGAACAGTTTTAGAGGAGATCAGGCCGTTTGCTTAGCTGATTAACTTTAACCAGTTTTCCTAACCATGCTCAACATGAACATGCCCACAGCATAATGTTGCCACCATCATGTATCGCAGTGGTGTTGGTGTGTTTATTTATTCAGAAATCAAAATTGAAAACAGGTTAATTTTGTGACCAACTATGTAGCGGCTGATGCCAACCGGGTGTGATGGATTTTATTCAGGGTTAATAAAAGTAAAAGCAGAAAACATGCATACCCATGACACAAAATTTTTACTTTTTATTTGTAAAAAAAAAAAATTATTGAAAACTCCTTCTCAAGTATGTGCCATTTTGTCTTGGTCTTTGATTCAAAACGTGTAAAAGTTTAAGTCGAGCGCAAATTTAATGCTGTTAAATTTGGTTTTGGGTTAATCAAGTGGACCTTCAATGTCTTTGTTTAGACCTAATTTGGACCCTAGTTACATTTTTAAAGGTTTAACTTTAAATTATTTCCAATAAAAAGATGCTCGGAGACACCTAATGTTGGTGCATTGAAGTCGCGTTTGACATCAGTTTCTCAGTAGATTTATTTCTCCAACAAAAGTTTTAAAGACAGTTTTTCACTTTTTTTTTCTCATCAAACTGAAGTCAATATTACTAATTGACTTCCCATTGAAAAGGAGCGTTTTATCCAGTAGGTGGACCACAGGCTGCAGAGAGCCTAAAATGGAAGGAGTGACCAGAGAGCCAAAGAGCTGACATGTAGAAAAAGAGGAAAAGGAGCAGAAATGGAAGTGAAGGAAGCAAATCCAGAGACTGCTTGAGTTCCTCCAGAGGACAAAAAATGCCAACATGTTTGCAGAAAGAGTATGTGACAAAGCAAGGGGGATATGAAGCATACAATTTAGTAATGGACTTATGAGACGACTTGCTCGCTGTTTGAATAAACCCCCAGAGCCTTGACTGAGCTGGGCTTGCAACACAAACACACCCCTTTCCTACAGTTTATCTGAAAGACACATCTGGAGTCTATCAACTCCAGCAGCACCCCCTTTTCTGTCTCCACTCTCGAGTACGCTTAACCCCTTCCTCACCCGCTCCACCCCTTAATGTCATACAGTCTTATTAGGTAACTTTTGCCTAACAAGCAGTGACTCACTGTTGTGTGGGTGAAAGCAGACTTACGCAAATGTGCATTTTGTTGTTAAGTGGAAACAAGATTCCTGTCTGCAACCTCCACAGCTGTCCTTTGTTTCCTTTGGAGTGGTGGGTTGCTGCAGTCTGACCCTTGTCTTACTGAGCCTATTCACGACTAAGAGGTTTCTCGCCATTTCTGAAAATGAACCACTGTTTTTTAACCCACTATAATGCTTCCCACTTTTGATATATCATGAATATAATTTGCTAAGCCTGGGCAGATATAAAGTTAATCTCTGTTAATATAAGACAAACTGCAGTAGTACTTTTTTGTCTTTCTAACCCTTCATCTTCCTCTTCATGATCCTCTCTGTTCAACCACCAGTGTACCATGTTTAGCCAGCTTGGCTCCACTTCCCTTGCATCAGATGGTAAAGTTGTTTAAGTTGGACCTCTTCCTAACCCCAGCTGCACAGAATGGCAGAGGTAATTTCGCAGTTCGCTCAAGAGAGACCCAGTCGCTGTGACCAAATGCAACCTTCTTGTAAAAGCAGGCAATATCGTTTCCAAAGGTTACGAGCTGGATTAGACTAAGCATGAGGCAGTAAAGAATGTCAAGGTTTTAAAACGGTTTATGGTTCAAAACCACAAAAATTTTCCATACAACTGTTGCTACAGTTCAAGGTCCTTTCTATGAGACATCAGAGAAAGTGTCGGAGTGACCCGAGGTTTCTCCAGCTGCGTGGGCACAGCACCGTCCCGCCCACATATGTCGCTGCACCCTGCCAGTCAGCTGGCTGAAGGAAATGTCTTCCACTTTTCCTGGTGTGGAATCTTAAGGATCATACCATCCATCACATTTATTCAGCTGGCATGTGAGTGAAAGCAAATAACTCTCGCACTTCTAAATCTCTGTCTTATGCTGAAGAAGGACTCTGCCTGTAAGTGTGGTGATATAGTAGCAACACAAAAGCTGACGGGTTAATTAATCATCAAATTGATTAAAAGGGCAATTAGTATCATCATCCAGAAAATTGTGGATTAAATGGGATACAGGTTGTAATAGCTATTTTGATTTGAGGCAGTCTGAGACTGGGGCACATTACATTCTTAATTAATGATTAATGATAAACTGGAGGGCAGGAAGCCGATCAAATCCAGGTGGTGAGTTGATCGAGGATGCGAGAAGCAGACACTTCTGACACTGTGTTGGTCTCTAGTTTTCACTTACAGGGTCTTGTTTGTCATATTAAAAGTACCTGTCGAAAATAACCTATAAGCAGGTATTAAACTAAATTCTTTCTTTTTACACTCTTACCATCATAGCATGCATCGTTTCGCGTTTGTGTCAAATTAGTTTGCACACATTATATGTGCATCATTACAACAAAATTTACACAATTGCTTATCAAATATAGCAGCAATAACTCAATAGAACCATCACTTGATCTTGTGCAAGCACTTCAGCTGAATTGATGAAGATTCACTTACATCAGCATGCTGAATACTTGAAATCAAACTGATAGTGTGACAATTTATTCAATTAAATTGGCTAATATTTATCTGACCACTTGCAGGCCTTCATAAGCATTAAGTTACATTACTTATTGCTCTGTTGATTCTTAAATATTGAAAAAAATATTAGTTTAAAATACAGTGTTAATTTCAATAAATATGTACAATTTAAATTGGGAGACATCAAAAGTGACACAGACTCTAAAAGCATGACACAGCTCCACGTCATTTCTTCGCAGTTATTGTTTTGACTGCAGTAGCAGTAATAGCTGCTTTTGTTTCAAATGAGAACAATTAGATCATGCTATTTTCTTTAAAACTATTGTGTATATAATATAGTATCATGGAACTGGGGTATTTTTACTCAAGGTAAAAGCATTTGTTACCAGCCCTTTCAGAGTCTGGGGCCTAGACTCTAGGCCTTTACATCATTTATCATTCTGTCATGCAGATGTTTTCTACGCATATCTCTTGCCCTGTGTGAGTCACTGGTCAAAATTTCTCTCGAAACCTTCTTATAACTTGCTGCTTTTGCAAATTTCCTCCTGTTGGAGAAAGCCAATGTGAAATCCGCCTAATATTTTGTGTGCCTTCTTCTCTAAAATGCAACAGGCACAGTAGTATTTTTACAGTACCTACTGTGTCTGTCACTTCAGACTCTTTTGGTGACATATCCTGTCATGCTGCCAACACCTCAAACCATCAAATACTCCCAACCACAAGCCTGGCTCCTGCCTCTCAGACCTGTCCACTTCAAACACCCTGCTGATACCTCATCCATCATCTGCACCCCTCCTCTCTGCACACTCTCTCCATGTTGGGTGAACACAGACCTGGTAATGAGGGCCCCTTGTGCCCTGTCTGCCTGTCCCGTGTCCCATGGTGCAGTGGGGCCTAGTTGGACACTAGCCAAACTGCCTGGGCCCTCTTTGCTCATTATTCTCATTACCTTACCTCAAATCAGCACAGGACAGGCTGCTGGGATCTGTCCACAACTCATAAAGTTCTTGGCTCGTTAGCGCAGCTGCCAGTGAGAGCTTCTGTCATTAAGGGTTTGCGCTGAGGTGGAGAAACTCAAATAAGTACAAAAGAAGACGACTCATGGTGGATCTTAAAGGGAATTTTGAAGTGAGGCTCTGTTAAGGTTGCAAGCAGGTAATATCTTACCTGCAGATAAATTGTCTTGTAGGCATCATGTTAACTTTGAATACACAAATACCATGGCTTTACGGTACTGACGCAAATATATAATATGCATATAACACATAAAGCCCGTATCACTGCAGTTGTCTACTGAACATAGATGAAGTTCATGGGTCCTGACACATCCCAGAGTAACTTTTACTTTCAGCCTCTAGGTCAAACTAATGTACTTAAAACCATTTAACAGGACCTCACTAAAACACTCCAGACCTATATTGTAAAGGTAAATTATTGTGCATGCAAAGAGCATGGACTTCTCCAGGATCCAGATATGATTAATGGTTGTGTTCGGCCCTATGGCGGTGGAACGACACAACATATTCCAAGATTCAAATGTAGATGTTGGATGGAAAGTCAGTTTAAAAGAGTTACAAAAACACAGCAGTCCAGTAAAAGGGCAAAAACAAACAAGCCTAAATTGCTCCTCGGTACTTGGGTGGTTTGGCAAGTTTCGAAGGCAACAGTGGCTTTGAGGCGTTTTGTCCCAATGAAAGAGCTAACTGTGTGGAGTGCTGCGCTGTCTGGCCCCAGCCTGAAGGAGGGTGGCCTGCCCACGAGCTGGATTCTCCCAACACCAGCAGATCAGACTGCTTTCAGCACTGAATAGATGATGGTGAGAGGGGAGTGTGGATGTGAGTGCGTGTGTGTGTCTACCAGAAGAATTACCAGACACTTTTAAAAATAACAGCCTATATGTAAAGCTTTCCATATTAGGAAGTAAAGAAGTCAATGTTGGAGTCACACCAGAAATAGGCCAAAAGGGTGTGTGTGTGTGTGTGTGTGTGTGTGTGTGTGTGTGTGTGTGTGTGTGTAGTTAAGGGAGCAGGCTTTGTTTATCCTTGTCACTTTGGGGCAGAGATGCAGTGTAATTCCCTGATGTGTGTTTACTCAGCCCCAGTGGGCTGGCCTTTGATTACAGCACTGACCACATAATATGAGTAAGTGTTCACAACTACTGCAAATGACAAGCACATGTAGACGCCAAACTGGAAACAATGAGGGACCTGAGGAGTCACTGCGGGGCGAGGAGACAAAACAAAAACTGTAATCTCGCAGTATGACGGAAACTAACAGTGAAACGTTCGCTGTAAGCTCACATCCCGGTCGATTCCATCAAACCCTTCCAAGGCTACAACTGTAAATTTCAATGGGCCGTTTTTTTTTTTGTTTTTTTTTTTCTTTTACAACAGACGGTGATTTTCCTATGAGCTCAGATGTAATTACAAGCTGTGTTGAGTACTCAATTAAAGGTTGGAGACGTCAGAGAGAGCGGAAAGACCTCCACTGCTTTGCCTCAGAGATGAGGCCGAGGCTGCGGCGGAGGAGTGAAACGCGGTCCGCATGATTTATGTTATCTCTTCACAGCAAATGCTTGCATCTCCCACTGTGGACCATAAGCGACTGTGTGTGTGTGCCTGTGTTAGCTGAACTCCATGTTGTAGTGAACACAAACACACATGTCTGACCTCTCCCTCTGCAGGTCACCGTCAAATCTCATTGTTGGATATTCAGATCAACCTGTTTCTCCCGCAAATGTCGTCAGAAGTTCTGACGTGTGACAAAAGTATTATTTGAATTTTTATTAGCACTTTAATGCCTGGAAATATGTATAATTATAAATACTTTGGATTCAATCTGAATCTACAAATAAAACATATAAATCTTGATATTTAGTATGCAAATGAGCTAAATTAGGTTTAACTCTTGCTGTTGCTTCAAAAGCAATCTTTCATATGAGTAGAATATGTATTTGAAGGCATTAATGTACATTTACCACTTTGGCTGTGTAAGTAGTTTGAAGCAAATTCATACACAAGTTGCTTTTTCTCTCTGCTCCCTCTTGGTTCCATACTGTCATCTTTGATTAATATCTCTGGTCATTGCTATGCAGATGATATCCTGATGATGTACATTTCTTTTCCTCCAAACGAGGCTTCAAAACTGCACAATTTGGTAAAATGCCTACATTCAATAAAATAAGCTGGATGTCTAACTGTTTTCTGACATTAAATGAAGAAAAATAACAATCTTTGCACCAGACAAATTAACTGTAAAGTTAAAGGAGATCCTTGGGTTTCTTGGTATTTTAGCAAAAATCTAACACTAGAAACCTTGGTGTAAATAATGACTCAGTTTTTTAAATGTTTTTAATCACTTTAGAAATATGTAGTAAAACTGAGCTCCGTTATGTCTCATCATGAAATGGAAATCTTCATCCTTTTGCTTCATCTCGTCTGGATTACTGTAATGCGCTCGGCACAAGTCCAACCAAATCTTCCCTGGACCAGCTGCAGTCTGTACAAAGTGCTGCTGCTGCCAGGCGTCTGACTAAATCTTCAACATTTTCTCATGCAACTCCACCGCTAATGGAGCAAATGCTTTTGTGCTTCCAGTGCATGCTGAGGTGCATTTCAACATCCTGGTTTTGACTTGGAGAGCTCTTCATGGGAAGTAACCAGTTTATATCAGCGGACGACTGCATCGCTACACCCCCACCGGGTCCTCGAGGTTCTGCGATCAGGACCAGCTTACAAAACTAAAGGAGACAGTTTTTTCTTCCGTTGCTCCTACACTATGGAACGCTCTGCCTCTGTCACAGAAGACCTTTAAAAGTCACCAAAAAACATACTTTTTTAATCTGCTTTTATTTAATGTACCCTGTATTTTTACTCTTTGTTGAAGCACTTTCTGATTTTTCTTTTCTTGAAAGATGCAATATATAGTAAACAAAGTTTTAATTACTTCCATTGCTATTAAGTTTCTGTGCTGCTTGTCCTTCATATCAATTGCTTCTGAACCCAACGTAAGGACTCACAGAGACAACCAATGAAGTGAGCCTGCCTCTGAGCACAGCTGTTGTGTCAAGCAGAATGAAGCCACTATGGGAGCCGCTCCCTCGCAGTGATCCAGTCGGCTCTGTAAGTTAGCTAACACCTCTATTTCCAGGCAACAGCAGGCGCTCTTTTTCTGTCCTGTCGACTGGTGTTCTGGTTTGGGAAGCTGGCACATCAAAGGTTGTTTTGAAACTTTGAATTCGTCCTCCCTTTTCATTTTGCCTCGAAATTAAAGTTTGGCGTTTCAGAATTCTCATCCGCAAATTCCCTTTACTTCAATTTCTGAGACTCTGTAAGTTAGATAAACTTTCTATGAAAGTTATTGTTTAAACAGCTTAGACAATATTTTGAGTAGATTATCTCAAGTGTTTATTTTACAACCCAATTGCATGCCGCTAGTTTTGTCCCTGCATCAGGTATACAGCTCTGTTTGTGAGCAGGATCAGGTTACCTAACCTATTGACCCTGCGACACCATAAGGAGCTCTGTTAACAAAAACAAGCAACTTGGGTTCATTTCACATGACCTCCTTTGAGCTACCATGCTCTTTTGTTTTTACTTCAATATCCATGATCATCCAAATTGCATTATCACATTTTTGTCTTGTGATTTAGTCCTTCCCACAGATCGATTGAGTCCGTGGTGCAAGAACTGACAACTCTGGTGTTCTCAGCGTTCTCTGCATATTTTACTCACCGTTCTCGACTGGCACGTCTGACGTGAGCTCCAGTAGATAGGCACTAACAAGTCAACAACTGCGGCAAATTGCCGTATTTTTCTTTCTTTCGACGTTTTTTTAGAAGCTTGTTAGCTTCATGGGTGGCAGTTCCGACTGGCATGTGGTAGCAATATTCTGTCAACATAACCACAAACCTCCCCAGCAAAATAAGCGTTTCTGCCAATCTGCAGGAACCAAACTGGAGCTGCACATGTTTATTGTTCCCATTAAGATTTACTGGGAAATAGACAAGACATGCTGTTGCATCACAGAGTACGTAAAAGCAGCAGTTTGCTATAAGCACCGACCTACTGACCTTTAAAAACTTTATTACTATCCTGTTTATATATATATATATATATATACGTATACACCACAATAAACGCCTCATACCTAGCTGCAGAGAAACTGCAAACAGTTTGTGGCTAATATCAATTTCCTAGTTTAAGACTATATCAATATTAATGAATTGGAAGGCATTGTTCTGTGTTAATGCCCAACTGTGTCTAAGATTAAACCTTCTGATCTGAATTATCATCCTCAGATGAAAGAAAATTGCTAAGGATGTTGAGCAACAACTGGAGGATTAAGCACATCATAAACAAAAAATATCCATGGAAACTGTTGTAAAACAAGTATCTGTGTCCTCAGAGGGGTTATTAGACTTAAAGGACCAAAAAAAAAAAAAAAAAAGAAGAAGAAGGAAGAAACATCAAATCTAAAATCAATTCCTTCCAGCTGCACAAGCAAAGCATTTTCAGAAGATCATTTCTAGAGTCGGATGAGATGAAGATTGAGATATTTTCCTTAAACATGAAGCAAGTTTGGGGGTACCAGTGGCACAATATATTGAAAAGCTGTCATCATTGCAATACTGAAATATTGCTGTTGCCATGCAAAAAACCCCTCTGATATCAAAAAATATATTTTCACACTTTAGTGAGCAAAGTCAAAAGCTCAGTGAGAGTTGAGACGGATTGTGAAGATGTAACAGAAAGGGAGTAAACAGGACAGTGTTGTTTAATGTTTTGTCTCTATCATCCCCTAAAGCCAAAAAAAAAAAACAGATTCAGGACAATCTTTTCTTTTAAACACTTTAACACGTTAAAATCCTTTGAATTTCTTCTCTTCTTATCTATTGTGTGTTTATGGCTGCTGCATTGTCAAAGAAAGTTCCACGACTGTCACCAGAAGCCCTGAGAATTGTGTCAGATTGGTCCCCGGTGTAATCGTGTCCATCCCGTGTCTCACACTCCATTAAGATTAAGAGAGATTATGAGTCTGTGAAGGAGGGCCAGACTGTTTGAAAGCTGCAGGTAGATCTGCCAACGCAGTCCTCTTGCCAGAGATCTCTCTTATCTTGTCTTCTTGAGTGGAGTTTATCAAATAATGAAGGGCTGAAGTGTAATTATGTGAGGTTTTCAACATAACTCTGCGATAGCCAGTCTGAGTGTATCATCCTCCCTGCTGGAATCAAGCCCATCTCAGGGGAAATGCACACAAAGCTGCTCATATTTTCTCTGATGCCATTCATCTCTGGAAGGGCAAGTCCAGAGCCAAGCGAAAAAAGAAGCATCGCATAAATCTATAAAATCGGTTACAGCAGATGCACAAGTGATGCCCACTAAAATCTGGGGGGCTATTCTAAAATGCCAATTGTAGAGCAGAGGCTTACAGACATTTAGGGTTTTGTCAGAAAACTTAAGCTTAATACTCACAGCTTTTCCAAGGAGTTAAGTCCAATGAAGGATCCATTTCTCAGAACTCGGATCTTGTTGTGGCTCAGTATTCTGCGGATTGAAAGAAAAAAATACGTTACAGATCATCTATTTTGGCCCATTAGGAATGCAAAACTACCAGTCTATAACATCTATTTCACAGCCCATAGAGATTTAATTACACGTGAAATGAAGAACAAAGTCAAACAATGAAAGCAAGGAAAAAAAACTTCACTTGCTGCAGTCACATGAGAGATTAGCCTGACCAGAGACATTAGCTAAAGATGGCTGCTATTAAAGTTAAGACAGCGTAGGACAGGAGAGACGATGTGATTTCGAAAATCATTCAGAATAGTTTTTTTTTAAAACATGAAAAGAATGTCTTCACTAATGTGACGCAGGCCTTGTTAATTTCTTCTTTCACTTGGCGTATATGGCTCTTGTCAAAGGCCAAAGGTCAGGGCATTGCAGCGTAGAGGAATCAAGGATATGATCACTTTGTCTGGCATGGAAAATGGAACCATCAACAAACCTCTGACTATTTACAAGTCATTGTACATAGTTCTGGGCTGCACAGTGGAGCAGCTGGTAGAAGTGTTGCATTGCTTTCTGCAAGAAGTCTGCATGTCTCCTCATGCTCTGTCTGGGTACCTCTGATTCCTCTCCCAGTCTAAAAACATGAATGTTGGGTGAATTGGTCTCTCCAAACTGTACTACAAATGTATGAGACCCTGAAGCCCACAACTCATTTTAACTCCATTCTAGTTAACATCAGGATTTATCAGCAGCTTCCCACATAACTATTAGCACATAAAGTGATAACAAAGCATGTTTCTGCATCTTCTAAAGTCAAACTTCAAATGAACGCTTTGACAAACAGATGGCAAAAGTTTAACAAACTGTTAAAATAAACTATTACTGGAGTTTTAAACACACGGTGGACATATGGCATTTTGAGGTAATAGTTTTATTTTTCCCATTTATAGGCTGGAAGTTTTCCATTCAAGATTGCAGTGCAAACTGAGATTTTTTATTCTTATTTTTTTTTCCTTTGTTTCTTTTGTGTGTTAAAATACAACAAATGGCAAAATACAAAATCCAGTTGCATTACATTAAAAAAAAAGTTCTTCACAGTATTTATGGTGGTGCATGTGTAGAATTTAGTGGGGTGGAACTTGCTCTGAAACCCCACCATAAATAAGTATTTATAAAATAAATATTACAGCTCACTATGAAACCAGAAAAGTCAGCGCTGGTTCTTTTCAATATTAAAACTTAACCGACATCTGTGACCTCGCCAGTTTAATTTTAAGGCAGCAGACTTCTGCACGCTTGCCTCGTCTCTGTCTGGATCCACAGACCTGCCACGGCCTCGCCCTGGCAACCGGCAGCGATCATTAACACACCCTTCAGTTTCACATCGTCTCTGCTCCTACCGCATGGTGCTTAATGGGCTGTTTGTGACATTAAGTGCGTTCTTAATCGAGAGAGGGAAACTGCGTGTGTGTGTCCCTTTAAAAGTGGGAGCTGACTGTGAACAGTCTGTTGTGAGATTTACAGATTCAGCAGCAGCCGTCAGCCCCCACTGCTTCCCCCCCTGCCCCCCGTTTCCTGCCACATCAATAAAAACGCTGCCTTTAACTCCGCGCCTTCCAGCTCAAGTTAATGACCACATTTAATCGTCCAGTCTTGGTAATATGGGGATAAACTGGACTGACTCACCTCTTTACTTTCGTCTTTCACAACCACCCACGACATCAGAACAGTTTGAAAACAAAAGCCGGCGCATGAAGCGAATACATTTTTAATCCAGTTACCGTGGAAACATTGATCAATATTGTCAGGAAGTAACATTTCCCATAATTACGTTGTTTAAAATCAAAAGTCCGACTGACTCCTCCCCACTAATAATAACTGTATACTTGTTTTACTAAGCTTTCGAGACAAAAATGATTGTAATCTATTTAATACAGTTGCTTAATATGTTCCTTATTAGAGTTATGTTTCTAGAAAATGTAAAATGAATAAATGAAAAAGAGGTGATGTTTATAAACCCGTATAGAGTCTCTGGTTAGAGAAGAACAGCCTTTTCACGGCGTAGCCTGAATTTGAACCCATGACTCCTGAGCCGTAAGGTCTTTCACTCAACTTTGGGCACAGAATCTATTCTATAAATGGATGCAGACTGAAGCTGGAAACTGCAGAAGACCCGGAAGTGGCTGAATAATTCAATACAGATAGCAGAAAGTCACATCTGGGAAAGACACAAGGCGTTTAAACTCAAAGCAGACAGTTCAGATAAAGATAGTTCCTTTTTGGCTGAGCTTATTGTGCTGAACAATGATTATTTGATGGGGGTAGGACACATGTTGGCTTTGGTTGTGCTAGGATGCCCATATGTGTGTCTGTTCACAGGGACAGCATGTTTCTTTTCAAGTGTTCACACTACAACCATTGACAGAGGTGCATATTAATGTGACTTGTAAGGTGCAAGTCGCAATTTGTCATCATAATTCTCAAATTAACACATTAGAGCAATCTAAAATATACATTTCTCCAATAGACCGTGAAAATCAAATGCTTGCAAGAGCCAAGAGGAGTTGTAAAACCTGGATCTTTCTGCATGGGGCCCCAAAGCCTGAAGTTTGAAGAGTAGCTACAGCGAAACACATTGTTCTTTCACAAACAATGCAAGGAGCACAACTCTGAGAAAGAGGGTCAGGCACAACTCTGTAAACAGACAGAAATAGTCAAGCATTCCCATCAGGCTAAACAGGAAACCCAGCCAATTAGCTGTTTATTCGGAAACCGGTTTCGGAGGTCAGGGGTTGCAGAGAGAGCACTTCCTGGACAGCCACCAGACAGACGGAGCAGTGTCCGGAAGCAGGTGACAGCCGAGGCAGAGCGGAGTGCATGTTTTCATCCCCAGCAGCGTATAAAGAAAGTGAAGCAGCGACTCCATCCCGCAAGTCCACAATAGTGCAGTGCTGGATGGATCACTCCCGAGGTTTTGGCTTACATGGGTTGCTTGTTTCTGCACGCCATGAGACACTGATCAGATGCCAGATTGGCCCAATCTGCCTTCAAGACCTATCGGACGTACAACAGCACACGCTGCTAATTTAGTTCAGACTACACCGTGGACGCTATCTTCAAACCAGTTTTACCGTCTCTTATTCACTTAACCCCTTCAGAGCACAAAGGGGTTTTAAGAAACCAGATGAGCTAATTCAATTTATCCAAGCATGCAAAAAAAAAAAACATAGAGAGAGGCCACATGTCAGGCTTCAGGATCTTCTTCAGCCATTTTATTTAATTTATTTATGCAAAGATCAAAAAGCTTTAAAGGTCATATGAAGAGGGAAAGGTCAAAAGGAAGAACAGCTGCGAAATTGTCTTCTACTTTTCTCTCAGTCTCAAGAAAGAAACTAATTTAATCAATAAATCAATCTGCACAAAAGAGAGATGAAAGGTTGTTTTTTTTTTTA
The DNA here is from genome assembly GCF_001443285.1 of Poecilia latipinna. NCBI lineage: Eukaryota > Metazoa > Chordata > Actinopteri > Cyprinodontiformes > Poeciliidae > Poecilia > Poecilia latipinna. The sequence continues at coordinate 140,876 of NW_015113014.1, forward strand.
GGTTTCTTGAAATAATAAAATACATGATATTTCTCATATAAAAGACATATTTCACAACTATCCAGTGACTTTCTGAGGTGAAATAAGTTTAAACTGTTATGATGAACCTCAAATATGAAAGTGTGGCATGACATTGTGCCATATATTTAACTCTTATTTTGAAATATAAAGGAAGGACGTACTTTTCTTCATTTGTCCTGTTGTGTCAGACTCAAATAGTTAAGACTTCAGTTAAATTACCACAGAAGAAGAATCCACATCTCCAGTCCACTTAGTAATAAAAAAATCAAATAATGACAGACAACCAATCAATGAGAATACTAAGCCTGGCTAATTGTTAGCTGCTAATGATGCTAAAGTTAGCTGCCGCTTCACAGGCTGATAATTAAAACTAAAAGCATGTTTCACTGTTAATTATTGATCACTTCCTGTTCAGAATCAAATATAAGCTGAAGTGAATTTTCACCACTTTAGAGTGTGATCATTAATTACGTATATTAGAATATTACTTTGTACTTTTAGCACAGTTGTTTATTTGCAAGCAAATATGGCTGCAATAGTATGTCAGTCACAGTTGTTTCACATCAAATTCATAGTAAATGGTGAAAAAAATGAGTGGTGTTGTTTTCAAAAGAAAATAAAATCCCTACGGTTTTCATATTAATTGTTTTGGGAAACAAATAAATCCAAGTAAAAGGTGTTAGACACAAGGTAATTGGAGAAAGTCTCATTGGATATTTGTTCCTGTTAAAGTTATATTGCAAGTATATTGCAAGTTTTTATTTGATATATTATTTAAAGCTTGCTATACATTGTCTCTTGTCATTTACTTTTTTTTACAATGTTATTATCCTGTATAGTTATTTAAAACATGCATCTCTTGAAAATCAGGGGCAAATGTCTCAATGAGATTTACCTTTGTTAAGAAAGGGAAAATAGAAAGTCTGACACTTCAATAAAGAGCTGTGCATTTGGTGGATGTGGAAAAAACCTGGTGTTCAGTGACAACCTGGTGAAGAAAAGCTCAGAGGGAAACGATATTCCTCTGTCTTCTGTCCTGACAGCAGCCAGAATGCCGGATGTCCTGTGAGTTGGTCCTTAACACTGAGAGCTCGGTGTCTGTACGCTTTCACTCTTCATCCTGCTTCTCTGCCAGACGCACTTCAAACTTGCTTGATTTTTTTTGTTTTTTTTTTAAAGCATTTACAGGAAATACTCCAGTGTGGTTTGGCATCTAGCGTGGGATATTGATGAGAAACACTTGAGTAAAAAGCACTGATTTCAAATGGTCTTTGTTGCCCAGTAAATATTTAGCTGGACTCTGACGGAGAGCTTTGCCTGCCCTGATGGTTCCACAGCAAAAGGGTCAGAGAAAAGACATATGTAAGATTCATTAATGGAGTCCACTCTTTCGTCTTCTTTTCTAAATGTGCTGAACTTCATCATGATCAATGCAAGTGTTAAAGCCACTTCTCTCCAATATGGTATTATTGTTCTTAAATAAATGACATGGAGATAGCCGAACACAAACCAAAGACGGCCAAAGTCTGAGACAAACATAACTACCAAGTGGCTTTCTTGCAATCATGAGAGTGAGGAAGAGCACTATAACACCAAATCTAAATATCAGAAGGATTTAGAACTGAGGTTGATAGTGCACTGAAGATTTTGTGTAAATACTCAAGAGGAGTCAAGGGTCAAGTGTTTAGAGAGTTCACACATTTGCAAAACTCTGGAGGTTTATTTTCACTACCAGGCACTATCACACGTTTGTTTGTTTTTTTGTTTAAATAGACAGTAAACCTTTATGGGTGTCGTCTGGTAGTCAGAAAGAAGCCTCATGGTCACCTGCTGAAGAGCCAATCCGCTGACAGAACTACCATGTGGATGACTGAATCAACAGCGTATAAAACAAGTCTACTGTTACGGCCTTTCTATACTTATTTTTGTCCATTGGATTGTGAACTGAAGCTCGCAAGTACTTTTGGACACTTGAAGATTAGTCAAGGTTGTGCTTTTGTTTTTGACTGGCTGTACAGCCGGAGAGAAGAACTACATTTCATGGAAATTACTATCCCTTCTCCAACTCACCTGAATTACCTCGTCAGCGTAATGAATGCACTTAATAACTCAGATCAGCAGAGGCCTCGTAACAATCAATTCATTCGATTCAGGTGTGTAAGAGACAGGGTTACATGTGAAAATTGAGGGATGGTCAACTGGAGTTGGCATCCCCTTTGGTGTCTGGCATTGTAGCTGTGAGTGTTTTTTGACATCATTGCTGAGGGAAGCTTGCAAAGAGGAAAACATTGTTTTTGTAAAGTGTCAACACATAGATAATTCTAATTATTTATTTGCTTTTTCACGCTTCCATTTCTTTTGCGGAGAAAACAAAATTATGCAGGACTGCTCCAACAATCGACCTCTCGGCCACTTAAACACCGATCTAACCCTTTGAGAATAAAAGACTCAAGCAGCACAGGTTTAGTGCGACAGAGGGAAAAGGGAGCCCGTTGGGCTGGTGTGTAAACATCAATTTAACTCTGAAATGGTCCCTTACCCTCAAGGACCTCACGCAAAGGGAAAGACAAGAGATCCTTAAAAGAGTTGGTAACATGGCAAAAATCCAGTCCTGGTTTGGAGACCAGTGGGAGCCACATAATGAGAGTGATTTCAAATAAGGGTCTCAGAGAGTGATTACTGAGTTAAGCTGGGCTTAATTGGCACGCTGATTTGATAATACACATGCTGGCTTGTGCCATGGCGGTTCTTAAGTTAATGTAAAATATAATAGAAAAAAAAACAAAAAACGAGCCCTGAGGGGACTAATTCTGCTGAAAGCAATTTGATTTGGCCCTTTAACACTAACAACTCTGCATTGTTTGTATTACAACAACAAAAAAAAATGTACAGTCAGTTTTTGTCCAATTTTCCTCTTTGGGGTTTTCCGTGTGAGCAGCGAGGCAGGACTGAGAGGATACGTCACTATTTAAGAATATAAACACATGACTCAAAGAGATGAGGAGAGACAACCAGTCAGAATGTTCAATGAAACAAAATTGAATGTAATGTTTGTCATCTGTCGACTGTCAGCTTAATGGACTTGCTGCTCAGATGTTTCATGTCACGTTTTAATTAAGATCAACAAACTGAAACTGGGGAAACGACACGGCAACATAACATCATGTACATTAGAAATAATTCATGTTGCAGCAAAAGGCGGTATCTCTGTTGGTGGCTGACAAATTTACATTAGATGGGAATTTATAATTATTTTATTATGAAAAACACAATGTGTGCATTAGATTTAGTTATCAAGTGATTTCAAAGCTCTAAACATACAGAAGTTATATTAAAATGTTTCATGGTAATTTTTGTTAAAGCATGCATAGATATTTTATTCTCTCGTGTAATAAAATAAATTAATAAAATGAATTAGATTTTATTAATTTTAATATGGTAGCATATCATCATTTTGCCACTAGAACAAAACACTCTTTAGAAATAAAACTCACACTTCAACTGGCAACTGAATATTATGGATAAGTGATGTGCAAAAGTAAATTGCTCTTCATGCAAAATGCAAAACACATTAAAAATAGGAAGGAAAATTATACCTATACTAACAATGATTTTTTTTTTTACTTATAAAAGTCCAGGTCCCTGTTTCACCAGAGTCTCTGTTAGTACAAACCCAGTCAATGGAAGTTGCTTTGCTGCAAATTTCCTGTCAAGCTTTTATGTTGTCGTCAAATGAAAACAACCGTCTCATTTTCAAGTTTGAAAACTTGAAAATGTAAATGGGATGAAATTGCTGGATTCGACTGTTTTCTTGGCCTGAAGCTGTCTGCGTCCTGATTTATGGGGGTTCATTTTTATTTCTGTAGTATTTTCGTCTTTGGCAGCTTAATAATGTCGCTTCATTTAGACAGAAGATAATATGTTCTGAATAAAATGTTTCATTTTGTCTCTGATGACTGAGGTTTTGGCTCAACTCGGTGTGGCTTTTGCGTCCTCGTATAGTTTCGGGAAAGTAAATTGATTTTACAAAAATGGCTGTCTGCAGACTTTGGAGGAAAGACTGTGAGAAAATAAATAAGTAAAATTAATGACAGCGGGTCACTTACAGCCAGCCCAGTATAAAAATAATCTGCTGCAGATGTCGAACATTATCTTATTTTGTTTGGGTGAACTATTGTGGAGTGGCTACTGCTTTGGCTACGTATAATGTGTTTTGTTTTTTTTTTCATTAAATTATAAATTATAAAAACTGTTTTATGGACTGACCATCCAGTTCACTCATGTGAAATGAACTTGTAAAATCTATGGCACCTTGTGAAAAGTGGTTTGCATTTGTATTCAATCCCTTTCAGTAAGTGGAATCAATTTTCTATTAACGTTTGCCTCTACCAGCTCGGCGTTTCTCAACAATTATCTCAGAAATTCATAACAAAAACATGCTGATAATCAAGTACCATACCAAAACTTCACGGTTATGTCACAGTTTATCAAACAACATCTTAGTCAAATCCTTTGACGTTTGTGATACTGCAGCTACTACTGTTTGCAACCGTCCATAAAAAACATGCAGTCTTGTCTTTCATTGTTGCTGGCGGACACATTCGAAAGGGGAGGCGCACAGACGAGAGATATGGAAGTGCATGAGCTGAGAAACCTCTCAGGCTGGGAGGTGGTTGTGTCATCTTTGCTACAATGAGTACTTTACAAGAGGCCTCCAGACTGTGAAGGGCCATTCAGCGCATTGGTGCATCCAGAAAGCTTAACCCTTTCGTTGTTAGAAAGACAGAGCTCTACCTATAAGCCTGTGGTCCTGGGAGCCCTTTGCACCCTGAGCCTTTCCTCGGAGAGTCACGACACCGAGCGCAGCAGAGAGACTAAATGCCCTCGAGCACAACGGGCACTTTAGCAGCAAACACATGTCAAGATGTGAATGTGCCCATTGTGCCTGACCCACCAGAGGGCTTGTAGCAGCGACAAGAGAACACTGCCAAGCTGAAAGTCCCATTTACCGCCTGTCATGAAAAGGAGCATCCATGTAATTGCATGCCAAATATTTTTTATGAAATCATCCTGCGTAGCCGAAGTGATTCAGTTATAAAACGAGGTTACGGCATGCAGGAAGAAGGAAAATATTAAATGTGTTAATGACAAAAAATGCTTCAGTTTTCATTTTTATTAATGAATAATTTGTTATTGTTTATATTCAGCCACTATTACTCTTATACTCTCAGTAAAACCCGCTGCATTCAGAAGAGACGACCTCAGTATAACTCCAGGTGTTCTTGTGAAATATGGCTGCTATGGCTCAAAGGTATGTTTGAGACCTTAGAGAAGAAACTGCATCAAAACACCAAACAAAACAGCAGACAGCTGTGGAGATGGTAAAAGCAGTGATAGGCCATAACCAGCTGGAGTGAGTTTTGAACATCTCACTACGAATTGTTCAAGAAGCTGCAGAAAACAACAAGTGGAGTGTGATTTTAAAGAGTATCGCACAACTTAGACATAACTGTCCACCTAAACATTCAAGCTGGGTAAGGAGAGCATCAGCCACAGAAGCAGCCAAGAAGCCCTTGGTAACTCTGGAGGAGCTGCAGAGAGCCATAGCTCAGGTGGAACAACCTGGACAACTGTTAGTGTTACAAGATACAGCTAAAGCTTGTCCGAGTTTATCTGACCCACTTTCAGGACAAACATGCAGGAGGTAACAAATGACTGGACACTGGGCTGGAGGTTCGTATTCCAGCAGGACAACGAGACTAAACAAACACCCAGAACAGAATAGTGTGCATTAATGGCACAACTAAAGTCCAGACTTAAATCATTTTTGGAATCAGTGGCAAGACTTGAAAGCTGTTTGCATAATCTGCAGGTCAGGGATGCTGAATCCAAATGCATGTCGAGCTTTTCAGAACTCTATTATTCAAACATTTGAATTCTACGCAAAATATTCCTCCCACTTTACAGCGGTGCACTGCTTTGTGTCAGCCTATCCAAAACTACACAGTGAAGTGTATGGCTACAGAAACACAAAAATGTGAAAAAAGGTTCAGTGGGTGCAAATGGTTTTGCGAGGCGCTGCAGTTCCCTGTCCTGATGCTCAGCGCAGTGAGCGTGCCTCTGCATCAGATACGTCCAACCGCTTATTACAGAGCGCGCTGCATTGTGCCTGGGTTAGCAGGCCGGGCCAGGGAGTTTGGCATTGCGGTTTCAGGGTGTGTGTGCAGATTTAAGATGCACAAGTGTGTGACCTATCAGTTATTTTTATGGAAAGTGTGCGCTTAACTCTGTGTGTATGCACGAGTGGCCCAAAAAGCTGCCAGTCTAAAATTAAAATCCGGGTTTTCAAAATGTCTCTAATTAGAGAGGGGAGGACTGAGGTCTATTTTGAGAGCTGTGGCGGTGCACGCCCTTCCCACATGTGTGTGTGCACAGGCAAACTAACACACATCCACATATCCCCCGCTCCGCAGTACGTCTTATTAGACAATCCATCAAGTTCTGCAAACAGAATGTGTCCATGGAATGTGTTTCTATACACAATTTATTACAACAGTACAACCAGTGGCCTTTAAAGACATAAACAAGTAGCTGCCACACAATATTAACAAAAGCTGAATCACAGCTGCTTTACTGTAAAGCTTCAAGAAGTTATTGCAAAATTTAAAGTCTTAGATTCATCACAACAGGCCCATACTGGAAGGTTTACGGCTGCAGAGCAGGAACACAAAGGCCAGTTTAATCACTGTCTAAAGTGTTTTTACAATTTTAATGAGGCAATTTAGTGCATTTCGCTGTTTGAGAGAGAGAAAGAGAGAGAGGAAGGAATGTGGTGTATGCCTGGCTAACATTGTCTCATTGTTCTGTCTCATAACAAGGCTCTGTTTTCTGCTCCTGAGCAAAGATGCCTGGGAAATATGGCTGCTAATTTCTATAATTGTTTTTTGAAAGCTTGTCTAAACACATTTCTGATCATCGTTACTTTCCTAAAATGTATCTAGTGTGGAACAAAAAGCTTTGCTTGTAGCCATTTTTTTTCCTAAATCCCAATGACCCCGTTTGCTACCCGACAACGAGTTTCAACATCCAGCGCGTACCGCAAACTATTAAACAACCAAGATAGATGTTACAAGAATATGGTAGACCAGCATGCTTTCCAGTGACTGATGTGATTACGTATCGAGGAATATGGGATTACATTATATCTACAAACAGTGGGTTATTGCATCCGCAGAGATTTTAATAAATGGCCAATGTTTTATTTCGCCACTGGCTCTGCCCCTCTGATTGGTGCAATAAACCAAAACAGATAAAAGTGAATGTGGCAATGGACTTTAACATTTTGCAATCTCTTGCCATCTTTATGAAAATCACAACTAAGGACACACATTTATATGCAACACATTGTTTATTGCGTATCTTGCAGAACTCATTAATGACATTACCTTAAAAATCCTAACAAGTTGTAAAGTACATCAAGTGGTTATTCTTCAGTCATTAAATGGGCAAAACAAGGATATTTTCTCCCCTTCCTAAAATAATGGCCTAACTCTTTTTTTTTTTTTGCCAAAAGTAATTCTTTTTTTTTTTTAAATTACTTTAGGCAAAAAAATAATAATTTGTATTATAAGTGTATTTGTATTATTCAGTCTAAATTTTCTCCTGCAATGTTTCAAACTTTCTTTTGACTCTTAATAAGCCATACTTGTACTACTTATGCATATAAATTGGTATATAATGTATGTTGTTGTAAGCTTGGCTGTAAAACACCGTATTCAGATCATAACGGCGCCTCCATAAAATGAAGTTACTGCACTGTGACAATTGTTAAAGAATGCTCGTATCAGAAAGAAGCGCACACAATGCAGCCGCAGCAGCCTCCCCAGAACAGACATTATCTCAGCCTGTATTCCTGTGTTGTTGACCCCGAGCAGGAACTTTAAGGGCCGCCGTGGTCAGACACAGGGAGAGGGAAGTTAGCGCTGGCAGAGAAACGCCGAAGTCAGGCATTTTTGGAGCAAGATAAGAAGAGAGCGGCGAGAAAGGAAAAACTAAAATAACAAAAAGCCACTTGGGGGGGATGAAATTACTATGACAACACGCGGCTGTTTTTGCCAAGTTTTGAAATATGTCAGCCGCCCAGTCAACAAACACAACAAGGTGATAAGTGAAATATGCGTTCGGCATCCAAATATGCAGGAAGCTCCGGTGCTGGGGGCGGCGTGCGCTGGTGTCCCACCGTCTGTGGTCTTCCTCCAACGACCTGCACTGACATAATAAAGTCCAGGGTTTGTGTGGCACTGGCAGGTGCTGCTCCAAGTATCCAGTGTCAGGCCTTTGTTTGGCTTTTTGATTTATTGCTGACCACTGCTCCGCCTAACATGTGCAGAGGAGAGCCTGCTGCCCCTTCCCCTCAACACCTCTCCACACAAAAATAAACCCGATCGCTGCAGGAGCTCCAGCTTTCTGCCCACTATTGGAATTCTCCCCGCTGATAAGAAAGAAAGGCCTGGGACATTTTGTCAACATCCTCCCATCTCAACACGCATGAATCAAGCATAAACCTTGAGAGCAGCTGCAGGTTCCTCAAGTGGCACAGCTGAGCACAGCTGTGACTCAGAAGATAAAATGGGTTTGAAATGCACAAAGAGATGCGCTGCAGATTTTAAATCACACTGTGGTAAATAAGGAGGGGGGCTTTGAAGTGACGAATGCAGAGGACTCATCAGACGCAGAACCAGAAAATAAAAACTTTAGGGTCAACCACAGGGAGGAAAAAAAAGGGAAACAGACAAACGTGATTAGATTAGATTTATAGTGCTTTATAAAATTATTCACATCCCTTAAACTTTGACGTGCCACAAGAACAAATTTCAAGCTGTTTTATTAGGATTTTATGTGGCAGAAAGTATAGTGGAAATGTGCTTAGACAATGTTACTCACGGATTTATCTTTGGATTGTGACTCCATTTTATTTGATGAAAACCTACTTATGCACACATTTTATTTTTTTATATGAGTATATTTAGAATGTTAAAAAGAAAATGCAGATGGGAAGCTAACGTGCCATGGCACAATGATACATGATGTGCTATTAGCAGTCATCTGCTAAGTTGCTAATCCAGAAGCGTCGTGTATTTTCCTTGGCGCTGACTGACTGTGAGTGGAGATAAGTAAGAAAGACTGGAGGTGTCAGATTTTGCATTAATACTATGCTAGTTTCCACTGTGCGCATTACGGCGTGTTAAAATGTGTTTGGTGTTTGAACAATTAGCCGCAAGCATTTTTAGAGGGTTCTGAAGTAGGGCTTAATGAAGAAGTCGAAGAGATATAATAAAATCTTCCACAAATAAAATCTAAAAAGTGCGATTGTTGGAAGGTGAACATCCTCGCTATTATACAGCAACCTCTACTTTCTTTCTAGATTGCCCTGTGTTTATCTCCATCCATCTTCCCATCATTTCTGACCAGTTCTCCTATTCCTAAAACATTTCGGGTCGTAATGTAACAAAATATCGAAGAGTTAAGGCGCCATGAAGAGTTTCACAAGGCACCACATAAACAAAGCTCCACACACTGCCATAACCCTCGTTCTCTGTTGCTAAAACTTTTAGATACTTTCTGCTGTAATAATGTGTCATCATAACTTGCTGGCCAAACAATGGCCACATTTTGTTTCAATATTTCCTCGGGGGAATCTGACCGAAAGTTAATAGTCGTGGAAGCTGAGGTGTTTAGCCGCAACAGAGATGCTGGGGTGTAAAATGTCGACATTCTGGAGACTGGACTGATGAGATTAATGTCTGTTAAAAAAAAACTTAACCCGAGCTTTAAAAATGACATCCATCCACAAACATGTTCAGGTTCTCATAACTTAGATGTGGTTAAAATAAATCAGCAAAAACTGAAGAAAGGACAAACATATTTAACATTTCTAAAAGAAAAGAATCCTGCAAAACGCAAATGTATATTTATGTTTCTGTTTGTGCTGCTTCTTATTACGACATATTGTCTTAGTGATGCTGCTTAAAGCAGCAGGAGCACTTGACTTAACGACAGAGGATACAATATGGACAGGTTATCACCAACAACACTGAGACAAATGAGATAAAACAAATAAAAAAATAAAACACAAAAAGAACCATGCACAGCTTTGCTGAAGATTAATTTCAAATAACCACATAACCTACAGCAGTGGTTCCCAAACTTTTACTTCTGCCCCCCCCCCCCCCCCCCTCCAGCAGCCTTGGGTTATACAATACTATCCCCACCCTTACC
>NW_015113014.1:154372-164378 GCF_001443285.1 Poecilia latipinna
GTGCAAAAAACGCGCTGTTGGGGGGGGGGGGGGGGGGGCAAATGAATGTACGTAGCTAAAAATAGACACCAACATTGGTAGCCTACAAGGTACTTGTTAAGCTTAAGGTTCTGTATTGATATTAGCTAGTCATCTTTTAGCTAACATTACCTGCATCCAACAGCTTTACTCAACTCAGTCGGTTAGTTTGGAGGGAAAAACTGTGAAAAGTTCTTTGCGTTTTGCTGGTTTGCTGCCGTGATTATAACACAAACCTACGTAGCTCCGCACAGCAGCAGCAGGTCTCCTTCACAGGTGTAAACCCAGCGCGAGCGTCGTAGCGCTCATGTTGCGTTTAAAGGCGGCTCGAAAAAACAGGTTACAACATGTTAACAACGGATTAAACAGTTTTAACTGCTGATAAAAGTGACAGAGGACACAAATATGGGACGTGTGGAAGCCCTACTGTATCAAACTGACATAGGAATAACAGAGAGTTGGCCATTCTAAGGTAAAAACACAGCGCATACAGTGTTCATGTTTTGTTTTTTTTTCATCCAGACGCCTTCCCGAGCCCCCACTGCAATGACACGGTGCCCCCTCCCCCCCCTCTAGGGGGCGCGCCCCACAGTTTGGGAACCTCTGACCTACAGGAAGATCCTAGACGATAAGAGGAACGCAAGATAAAAAAATTGACAAGATAAAAACAAAAAAGTACTCATGAAAGTACTGTTTTACTACAGGTCAAGTCGGTTGATCAATAATTAGGTCATAACTGAATAGCAATTTTTTTTTTTTTATTTGTGTTCTCTACTGCAAATTAAAAAAAAATAAGTATATGTCAAAAAATTTGGGTTATCTGCAACCATTTTCCAGTCAATTCCCAGTCTGGGGAAAACGGCAACTGGGATTGCTCTCTGTTTTTTTTTTTGTTTTTTTTTTCTTGCCACTCAAAAAGCCGGATTACAATAAGTAGTTGTCCAGTCAACAGGTCCTCAAACCTGACCAGAGGATCTCTGCAGCTTCTTTAGGGGTCAGAGCATCAGAATAAAGGGTATTGAATAAAAATACATGAAACATTGTTTTATATTTGTATTTGTAAAAAATAATAATAATAATAATAATAATAATAATAATAATAAACACAATTTGCCTTCCACTTTACAGTTCCTGCATTTCATTTAGTAAGTCCACCACACAAAACCCCAATATAACTAATTGATTTTGTGGTTAAAGTGTCATCAGTACTTTTGCAGGGCCGTGAAACAGCCAGAAGTGTGATGTACAACTGTTCTTTTGCCGCCTCTGTGGTTGACGGTAAAAATATATCTGCGCTGCCAGGATATTTTCGTCTCAATCCCATAAAGGCAGACAGACAACACTCATGTTCATTCAGGGCTTCAACTGCAGCTGTCTTGAATGAACAGGGTACGGTGTACCCCCCCCCACCCCCCCAAACACACACACAGCCTGAGCATTCGTGCCCACTCGTTTGGGTTGGCACCCACCAGGGCCAAAGCTATCAGTCACTGGCGACGATGACAACTGAAATATGCACGGGGAGGAGTTCGGTTATGACTTTGGTAAAAGCCACAGGAAGAAGCACAAGCCCATTCACACATGAGCTGCCACTGTACATTCTCTCCATTCGTCTGTTATCCATTAAAACATTAAAACAGACACAGCTGCTACCATGGGGCACTGAGAGAGTCTTTTTCCGCTGTGATTTCTAAGTAATGGCTCTAATGCATCAAACCTCTATTTATGTCAAGGCAAACATATTTTTATGATTAAATTATCACAGTGCCTTTGCCTTATAAAGTATTCTTGCACCTTGTGGCTTATGTAACACAGCAATACAAGATAGTCCAAAAGTTTCTGCTAAAAAGACAATTGTCCTTGGTTTAAACAGCAAAAGACGTCGAGTCTTTGACGGTTTCTATAAACTGAAAGGCGAGAATCGACTGAGAGGCCTTCGGGAACTCTAGGGGAGCTGCAGTGCTCTGCAGCTCAGGTGAGATAATCTGCTGAGAAGACAATAAATTAGCTGCTGGCATTCCAGCAAAAATATGGCTTTGTGGCAATGACAAAGGTACTGTTCAAAGAAAGCCTCAAGACGTTCGCCACAAGCCGCGGTGGAGACACAACAAACGTGGAAGAATGTGCCACAGTCAGATCAGACCCAAATTTGAACTGTTTGGCCTAAATGCGAAACGCTAAGTGTGGCAGAAAGCTAACACTGCACATCAATCCGAAGGAACCGCAGCGGTGGTGAAACCCGGCGGTTACAGCAGCATCATCCCGTGGGGTCGTTTTTTTTTGTTTTTTTTTCTCCTCAGGGGACGGGGGAGCTGGTCAGAGTAGATGGGAAGATAGATGGAGGTAAATACAGGGCAGACCAGGAAGAAAACCACTTCACATTCAGTCCCAAGTGCTACTTTGCGTTGGTTTATCGCGTAAAATTCCAGCAAAACACATTGAAATTTGTGGCGGCAATCCGAGAAAACGTGAAGGAGTTCATGGGGTGTGATTACTTTTACAAGCCGCTGTGTATGCTGTTCCTTCCGTCACGTTCCTCAAAAGACAAATAATAATTTGGATGTGAAGCGGCGCTTTGGAAGCAAAGTTATGTTGCTTCAAGAGGCGCCTTGCCTCCTCCTCTCCTCTTTCACCCCAGTGCTGGAGATCTGTTAGTCAGGGGCCGGGGAGTTTTCAGTCTCCAGGGGCAGATCCCTCTGAACCGCCTGCCAAGCTTCTCCCCGCCATCCCTCCATCCTCTTTTTTTTTTTTGACTCCCCTCCTTTTTACTTCTTTCCCACTTCTCCTACCCCTCACGTTGAACTTTCTCCTCCTCCTCGACCTCTTATCAACCTCTAGCTTTTTTTTTTCTTTTTTCCACTTTCACCCCAGAACATTTCTCTTCACTCTCACCCTTATATCTGCTTTTCCCTTTTCCTTCTCCTCTCTTCCCCTCCCGCTCCCCCCTTTTCCCGACGCAGCGATCCGGCTCCTTTGCAGCCGTGCATAATTAGGCCTAAACACAAGCCTGCGCAGGCTCACATCTGGAAGAAGTTTGGACATGGCAGTTTCCTACCAAGTCGACTAAATATTTAGGTTGAGAGTTACTGCATGTGGATGAACTCATGATAGAAGGGGTGGGAAAAGTAGAGAAGCTGGGGAGCTGCAGATAAAGGAAAATTGGAGACAGTTGGAGCTCATGAGGAAATGTAGAGGTGACGTTCTGTATTCTCAAAGAGGAATATGTATTACTTTGCAAAACAACAACATAAAAAAAAAAACAAGAAGCAGTATTATTAAAAGTGCAGTTCAGGCTCTGTAAAGTAGGAGGTGATAAAACTGGGTTGCTCCTTTTTGGCTGGCAGGAACAACAAACAGCTAGCTAATAGTTTTAATAAACAAATCCCCTCTGGGATTTCCCATGATGCTGAGGGGCCTCAGCTGGAATGTTCACAGGGGCCAGCTGTTGTGCATTACACGAAGCAGCCGGCCCCGGAAGCCAAGGACCGGGTGTCCTTCGGTCCTCGCCTGCTCCACTTGGAAAGAGAGCGTATCTCCAGGAGAGGGAGAGAGGGGCGTTCGTCGAACCGGGGCAGCGGAGAGCGCTCCCCCGCCGCACCTGGGATACTGTCTGGAGGCTCTGAGCAGCCTGAGGAATGTCAGGAATAACACGAACATCAACAAGAGTTCCCAACATTCCACATCTGGAGCTAATGTCTGAATGCATCGGGAAAAACAAAAACTTTCCAGACGCCGCAATTCTCGGGCAAGGTAACAAAAATGGCGCCCCGGATTGTTTGCGCCTTGTAAACGTGCCACAGAGCGCCAAGTGGCCGCACAAAAACAACCCGAGCAAAATTAGTAGGTGCGGGAACAGAAGATTATCTTCAATCACCTCCACCACTGCCAGCCGAGCCATTTCGGCCTCCACTTTTCAGCAAATGTGTTTTACAGATGTTTGTCTTGCCTTTATTAAGCAAAAACACAAGGCCCTATAAATGACCTGGTGGCTGGCTCATCGTCTTCATTCTTTACCTCATATGCTTGCTGCAGTGAGATATAATTAACTCTCTCGTGGATTTCTATTGCGTTTTTTTTTTTTTGTCTTTTTCTATTTTTTCACAGAGGAATGCTTCTGACTATCACACCAATGTTCATATCAAAGATAAAACGAATGTCAAAACACGCAAGATCTCAAATACTAAGGTAAACAGTGTAATTGTCTGACAGCATGAAGTAGGCTACAAGATCCCAAATAAGAAAAAAAATAATAATTTTTGCTCAGAGAAAAAAGAAAAATCAAACGAATGTGACATACGGTTGTTAATATTAATCGGTTTAGAAAGAGTTAAGCAGTTACTTCTAAGACTTTGGGGATGCTAGTGAACCACAGCGAGAGCCTTTACATACACCTGGGAGCAGGTGGTGAATGTTCCCAGGAGGTAATGGCTCACTAAAATTATTCCAAGAACAACGTCTTAAGGAACAAAGGCATTACTTGCCTCATGTGGTCAATGTGCCTCACTCAACAATAAAAAAACAAAACAAAGAACAAGCAGAAATTGCATCCATGGGACTTTCGACGCTGAAACTATTGGTAACCAAAAACAACGCAAAGGTGCGTCTCACCTTTGCCACAAAAAAATAAATAAATAAAAATCTTGTTGAAATTTTTTATGGATTGACTAAGCAGAAGATGGTCTTTCAGAATAAAACAAAGACATGTTACCAACATTGAGACGTGGTGACGGCGAGGCAGAAAGCGCAAATAATGTGGGAATGAGCTACATGTGAACTAGCTGATTCTGGGCTGCTCTATCTGGCTAGTTCACAGGGTGAAAAAGGGTGGGACATCTGGATGGAGGTCGTTAGAAACCAGGCTAGTCTTTCTCGCACCCAGAAAGACCATGTGAAGAAACCCTGAGCAGCTGTGAAGAAAGTTCTGCATTGCAACGGACCAAAACACCACAACCCCCCCCATCCCCCCGAAAAATGTGTCACGAACAGATCAGCAATCTATCAAGAATGATTGTGTGTTTTGGCCCGTGTTGAGGCGCTTTCAAGTTTGCTCCAAAAAAGACCACACAATGAAGCGCCTCGTAATTAAAAATATCGAACTTAAAACCAGCGCCGTTCCCGCTCTCAGAAGGAGACGGAGAGGCAGGGTGTGTTGCTGCCTTTTGACGTGAGAGCCGGGTCACCGGTTCAAGCGCAGACTCTGATATAAAACACTCTGAATGTGTTTCTGTTTATTCATGTGCTTTTTTGTTGTTTTTTTTTGCAATGAAGAGTCAGCTGGACCGTGTTGTGGAGGTGGAGGGCTGCAAAGCGGAGGGGCCTTGGCTGAGGCAAATTTAAAGTGACAGAGTTGTGTCAAAGAGGCTGGACTCCATGATGATCACAGAGCTTCTTAGTGCTTCACAGAGACGCTTCCCTTCACTTCGACGTGAGAGTGGATCAAGATGGAGACGTCTGACCTTACAAGTTCAACAACAGCTACGGGGTTCACAGTGCAGTGCAAACTAACAACATGGAGGTGATACAAGTGCAGCGCCTTGCAAAAGTATTCGTACCTCTTGAACGTTTTATTTTTTTTTTTCGTCAGCATATTTCATTGGCATTGTATGTAGAGTGACGCAAAGAAACACTTGATTGTGAAGTAAAAGGAATATATTCTCTAAGAATTTTCACAAAGTCACCACTGGCTTTAGGCCTGAACATTGGATGGATCGTATTTGATGTAAATACTTCCATCGTAGCTCTGATTGTACGTTTTCATGGCTTGTTGGAGGTGAATCTCTACCCGAGTTTCAAGTTTTTCTTGGATCCTCCAAAATATTTCCTCCCAGGAATGCCCTGTATTTATTGTTGTTTGTTTATTTGAGGAAGAAAAAAAAGACAATGCATATCATATGATCTGCCCTAGTTAGCCATAAAGGCTAGTTTTCACATGTAGCCCCTAAAGTAGCATGCAGCACCCTCTAGCTTAAGGTAACCGGCAAAACCTTTGAGCAGCTTTCCTGTCCCTGCTAAGCAAAAGCATGATGCTGCCACCACCATGTTTCACAGTGTTGGAGGGTGTGTTCAGGCTGATTAGCAGTGCCAGTTTTCTGCTACTCAAAGTGTTTTGCATGCAGGTCAAGTTACATTTGACTCTCATCTGGACCCTCTGCTATGTTTCCTATATGTGCCCTACGTGGCTTGTAGCAAACTGTCTTTCAACAATGGCTTCCTTCTGCTTACATTGAGGTCCAACTTTTAGAGTGCATGACCTGTCAACTGATTTTTCCCCCCACCTGAGTTGTGACTCTCTGCAGCCCTCCCAGAGCCACCTTCTCTGATTAATGCTCTCCTTGTCCTGCCTGCCAGTTCTGACGGGCAACCATGTTCTGGTAGTTTTACGGTTTTGCCCTTTCCTTCACATTAATCAGATGATGGATTGAGCCATATTGCTCTAGAGAGAAATTTACTGGCCTGCAGCTTCTGAATGTTGCACTGAGTTGGTTTTGAGGGTATCTGAGTAAAGGGGGGTTCATATAAATGTATGTCCCATATTTTTTGTGGGTTTTAACACACACACACAAAAAAAGAAAGAAACGGATCAATTTTGCGGACAAATAATAATTTTGAAAAGGAACTGTAAGTCTGCGTATGGGAACTTTTAAGTAAATAGTGCTAATCCTTGAAAACGCAGTTTTCGTGGAGACAGTGCTCGACACGCTTTGCTCAAGCAGTCTGAAAGGAAAGGAAGGGACCTGGATGCACACGAGTGTGTTCAGAAGTTGATGTTTCTACTTACAGAGTGACGGTCCTGTTGGGGAACAAACTGAAGTCCGGAAGTTCAACCAGCTCCTCCTTGCTGCAGCTCACCCTCCTGCCCACAGATTGAGCGCCGTGCGCCTTGGGGCGATCCTCCGCGCAGCTGCAGCCGCTGGTGGAGGCGAGCGGCCCGGGGCAAACCTGGACGAGTCCCGCTCCGGAGGCGGACAGCAGGAGCAGCATCAGTACCAGACGCCCCGGCAGCAGAGGGATGCCAGCTGCGGGCGCAACCATTGTCCTTCGCCTGGATCTCACCTCAGCTGCACCCCCGCCTCCAGTCATCCCATATCTCCACCATGAAGGTCTCGGTTGGAGTTTATGAAAAGGAAGAATGAAGAGGCACGCCGAGCTCACGGGAGTTAGATAAATGAATGACGGGTGAAAGTCTTTCGCTCAACAGTGAACTCCCATCTCATCCGGTCATTCCAGAAATATCAGAGGCGCTGATTTCCCAAATGTCCCGTTATGTCATGGCAGCAGCCTGGGCGCACGGCTCCCCTTTGCTCCAAAAAGGTCGTTAAATCCAAAGGACGAGAGTCCATCCGGTGGTTTACAGCAGTTATGCCAGCGATGGCTTTCTGGGTCCTGGAAAACGTGGTTGTGACTAACCCAAAAAATAGATTTACTCTTTTTTTTTTTTTTTTCAGGATTCACGGGAGTGTCCAAATTACCGTTATCTTGCCCTCTGAAAGTCAATCCACGCGCTGCTGAGATTTACCGCAGAACTCACGCACATTCATTCCGAGTCGCGACTATTTCTAAAGAAGAGATGAATAAATTAACTTTACTGTCTTGTTCCGATGATTCTTTTCGAAGTTTTCCTCGGCTTTTTCCTCGATTCCCGGGAGGTCCCCGCACTCTCACGCACAGAATTTAGACTGGATTTAAACGGGAGGGGGGGGGGAGTGGGGTCGGGGGGCGGAATGAAGTCGGACAAGAAAGGAGTTTGTTCCTCATCTGCTCCCGTCTGGTTCCCCAAAATAAAGCGGGGTTTTGTCTGTACGCCTCTGTCAGTCTCAAAACTCACTCAGTTGAGGGTATACTACCCAAAGTGCGCCCATTCCTTCCCCGTCTGCGCTCTAGTCCCCGCGGTCCTAGCGCATGCGGATCAGGGTAATCCCAGCAGAAATCACAGTCCCAGACCCGACCCAACACTGAACGGGGCCTTGATTGGATGATTATTTTAGGGGATTACTTCCTATAACACCTCAGACATTTTTTTTTTAAATTATTATGTGTTTTTGCGCTCCACACTAATTACATGAAGGTGTTCTGTGCTCTGCCTCCCCCACAGTTACAGTACATGATATGGCTGCTTGAAAAACAAACAGTTCAATAATTTGAACTCGTATTACAGAAATATGCTACCACAATCTATTACGGTTAATTTACGGAGTTACGGGTAATGAAAGCCCAAAACATATTTTCAGAGAATTACAATATCGATAAGAGAAAATCCTTTCTAATTCAAAATTATTATGTCGTGTTATGTTACAGGCTTCGAATGGTCCTGCCTAATCCCAAAGAAAAGTACCGACTGAACGGTCCAGAAGACACTGACACCCTCACAAAGGTTACTTCCCAAAGAAGCTGACCGTTCGCAGAGAGCCACATCCGAGCGGAAAGTTGTGTGGATGGACAAACATTTGGTAGGAAATGTCAGGTGTAACCGTAGCCTTGAAAGGAGTTTTGAAGCAAAGATCGTGTAAGCGTTTGAGGAGATACAGAAGGTGGACTGCAGCTGCAGTCTTCAGGAGCTGAACGCACCAACGCATCTATGACATGGGCTTCAGTTTTTAGGTTTTTTTTTTTTTTTTGCTTTTATGGTCCTCGGTCATTCCTGAATCAAAAGTCTCATCAAGGATGACCTATAAGATGAAAGTAAATTTCACATTTTATTTCCAAATCAAAATTCCAGAGTCTGGAGGCAGACTGGAGAGGAACGGAGTTTACGTTAATTGAGCTGCACGGTGAAGTTTCCACGGGCAGCGACGACTTGGGGTGACATGTCATTTACTGCTGCTGGTCCACTTTATCAAGTCCAAACTCAGTGCAGTCACAGCATTTCAGACCGTTTCCTCCTTATGCCAAGAGTCTTTTTGGAGATGCTGATTTTGTTTTCCTTCAAGAGTTGGCACCTGTCCATGCTGCCAGGAGTGGCGGGCGAAGAGGAATACGAGATTTAGCAGACGTGAGTTGCAGGCTGTTATCAAAGCAAGCTGGGATTTTTTTTAACACCTCAGTAAAACCACAGGCTGACCTCCTGGTGTACAAGCAACCATGGTAACGTCCTGAGTAAATGTCACTATATGCTCTCGGCCAGGTAGAACTTTATGAATAGTCAGATTTTCTTTGAAGGTACCAGAAATAATAAAGTTACCAGAAATAAGAGTAAAATTGTATCACATAGTGTGTTTTTAGTTTATAGTATAGGTAGCATATTTAACTTTTACTGAATAATTGACAGGTATTGTCTTAAGGATAAGCAAATATATTTAGCCTTTAATAACTATATCATAAATAAAATAAACTACCTAATAGGCAGGATGAAGAAAACTGTTTGAGTGTCTCATCAGTTTTTTTTTTTTTTTTTTTTTTTATTTTGAGAAAACTAAAGTATAAATAACTTTACAGTCAAACCATGATGTCATGCAGGGAAACTAATAAAACAACAAGTAGCCTTCGGCAAAAGCAAAATTTCCTCAATAAAGAACAGGGAATACTATTGCTTTGAATTAGCTGCCTCCATCTACAACACAGGAAGGTCTTGCCTTCAATGTGTGTCTGGGCTGGAGGAGCAAAGTGAAGTTATGAATGAATGCTGAAAGCCTCTGGTGTATTGTGTGCCGGAGCAGATCAAAGACTGTCCATTCAATCGGCGGGAACGAGAGGAAGCAAAGACTTTTATAGATAGGCTGCACTTCACTACATTCTATATTGTTCCTGGAAAAAGACTTATGATCAAATAGAGCACTGCAAGCGTGAAAATGAACAAAGACGGAGCGGCAATAATGCTGGTGATAAGTGTTTGTTGGCAAGGCTGTTCATTTTACAGTGTTGGAGCACACAGACAGTAAAACTGTTTTGTTTTCCACAGATCCTCCACTTCTCGGGTCTCCCACTTCTCTCCGAGTTTCTAATGGGGTTTTAGTATAGGGGGCTGAGGAGATTTTTATGGATGAAGATTGAT
>NW_015113014.1:168894-177097 GCF_001443285.1 Poecilia latipinna
ATATATATATATATATATATATATATATACGTATATATATATATATATATATATATATATTTTTTTTTTTTAGCTGTGTGCACAAAAAGTTCCGAAAATACAGTAGGTTACTTCTGTTTTAAAAATACTTTTTGATATACGAGAGGCCTGGGAGGACAGAGGCTGTGGTGATTCAAATCTGGAGAGCGTTTCAAAATGCGAGGCGGTGCAGGAGGAAAGCTTTTGAAAAGGTTACTTCTTGCAATTGGGCTTGACGTGTGTTCACCGACATGTTCAAACTACAGGTTCCCCAGTCATGCAAGCAGCCTGGCAGTATATAATAGTGCACTGTGCTCTGACCCCTGCAGCAGACCCCCGGTTTGTTATTCCTGTATGCGATACTGTACTCTGGAGCAGGCTCAGACAGCCAGCGTGGTTACTAAAAGAAAGCACAAGGAGTAGATGGGCGCCTGTTCTGTAATGAAACAGAGGGGTGTTTATCCAAGCTGTTAAATAAAGCTTCAAGTGCAACACCCCCCTCCAGCCCCACAAGGCCCAAATCGCTCTCATCTGGAGAGCAGAGTTTCCATTTTAAACTTTGCGTCCCAAACTGCACATTACATCAAATTGTACTTAATGGTATCCAGACAAACTTTAATGTCGTTCCAACATTTTCTCTGCAGCCCCCGTCCCCCTTCGCCCTGTATAGCTAAGCAAGCAATCTCTCCTTTCTCTGTTCCACATCTGGACTCCATCCCAGGTGAAGAATGGGGAAAGCAGAGAACAGTGGGAGAGAGACGGAAAGAGAGAGAGGGAGAAGAGAGGTGAAACGTAGCGAGGCTTGGAAGTGCAAAAAGACAAACTATGCTAATGTTTGATTTGGATGACAAATATTAGAGATGGCAGTTCATAAGAGGCATGATCTGTGATTCCTCCAGAGGGACAGGATTTCCCTGTTGTCCCTCAGATCAGATGGCCGAGAGGAAATGATCAAAATGTATGAAACTTTTCTCTGCACAATCAGAGCAACAGACCAAGTGAGATGAGGTATAGTACAGTATTGTGTTTCTTCCAGCGAATAAACAAAAGACACTTCCAGCCAGGAAACTTTGTGTTTGGTAACACGGCGACATCTAGTGGCAATATATATACTGCTCAAAAAAATAAAGGGAACATTTCACTTTAATTTTGTGTGTGGCTCCAAATCCAGGCCTCCATTGGTTAATAAATTTGATTTCCATTGATGATTTTTGTGTGATTTTGTTGTCAGCACATTCAACTTTGTACAGAACAAAGTATTCAATGAGAATATTTCATTCATTCAGATCTAGGATGTGTTGAGTGTTCCCTTTATTTTTTTGAGCAGTGTAGAAAACAGAGACTCCCAGTAGTTCAGCTCTCGCCACTCTTTAAAAGAGTGGTTAGGCGGGTGGGGTACGTAAAATCAACTTTTTGAATCAGTCATATTTGTGTTTTCTTGCTTGTTAAATAACTTCTAGCTTGAATCCATAAAGCTCAAAATTATTTATAGTTTGTTACCATCTGATCTATCTACTTTATATATATATATAAGACCACAGGTTATCATTGGGATTAGGATCTGGGGAGTCTCCTGACCGCATTGTCAAAAATGTTGATGGCTCTTGAATAACTTCTCTGTCACTTTTGGCTTGTAAAGTATCTCACCTGAACGATGCACTAAAAATCACACAAGAATTAGATAAAAAATGTTACAATGAAGGACAAACACAGGACATATGACAGCTCTGACCTCTTAAGAAAAATGGTGGCGCACCATCATTTAAAAACAAGTTGAATTGTCACCATAAAACTTGCTGAAAATTTAGCAAAATGCAACATTAGATAAGTTTTCTTTTGCTCTCCTTTCTCTTTTTTTCTTTCCTTTGGTTTGTCATTTTGTTTGCATTTCCTTTTAATTCATGTAAAGCACTTTGAATTGCTGAAAATGTGCTATAAAAATAAAATCACCTTACTGCCACAGGATTAAATAGCTTAGAGAGTCTACACACACTTTCCCTAAATCCATATGAATAAAAGAATTCTTTCAAAACTGCAGCAATACCACCCTCTAGTGGTAAACAATAGAATTGTGTAGCCATTTATTGAAAGTGTAATATTTTACATTAAAATTCAGTATTAGGAGATGAACTAAGGCCAGTACTAATTGTAACCTGTCCTAACTCACTACTGTAAACGTTACATTATTCACACTAATAAAACCCTAATGCTGCCAGACTTCCTTGAGTTTGAATAAATATTTTGATTTCTCAATGTAAGGGCCTTCAGTCCAGCTCAATGTCTATTAGGTTGGAATAACAAATGAACATTATGTCAAACATAATTTAGTCCTCAGCAAAACAAACAAACAAACAAACAAAAAAAAAAAAAAAAAAATATATATATATATATATATATATATATATATATATATATATATCCTATAAGTAGCACTGACAACTGTTGCAGTTGTGAACTGAAGCAGGCATAAGAAAGATTACCCAAAATAACTCCAATAAAAATGACGAGGCAGGAATTTAGTCACACATTAAACAGACGTTCAAAGTCATATCAGGAGAGACTTCAGGTTGTGCAACTTTATTATATTCCACAAAAAAAATGTGAAGGTTAAAGTCCATCTCTCAGTACTGCTGGAACTGGACATGTGCTGCATTATGACTTCTTATCACATCAAATGTCCCAAGCTTACAATATGCATTTTAAATGATCCACATTATAATATTATCATCAAAAGAATATCAAAAATATTTATATGTTGAAAAGATATTTTGTCCCTCTAAATTAACAAAAGAGCCAAACAACAAGCACACCCCTCCCTTCACTTGCTTTGCCGATTCTTATCTATTCAGTTTACAAACAGATAAATTCAAAAGGCATTCTGCCCCGAATCTGCCACTCTCCACATCTCTACAATAACTTGGCAGCCATCTTTTTCTCTTGCCTTCGTCATGTGGAAACACACACAACCATTCACACACGATATGAAGCCATGCAGAAGCTGTGTCTGCATGAGAAAGCATGCAATCACACACACACACTCACTCACTCACTCACACACTCGCGCGCGCGTGCACACACGCGCACACACACACACACACACACGCACACACTCGCGCGTACACACACACTCGCACAGCACCATCTGAACAACTTTAAGGCAGCATGCAGAGTTGATTAGTTATTGGTCCCTTTTTTTATTCAATTAGAAAATTCAGATGGCGATTCTCATCCTCGGTTCTACTAAACATTTTTTTTTTTTTTTTTTTTTTTTTTTTTAAAGCACCTGCATTTTTAAATCTGGCCCGAGTATTATGTGGGCAAATAATGAGAGACCATGAAGGCTGAACCATATTGGGGGAAAAAATAGTTCTCATAAAACAACAAGTAAGGCAATAAAGTGTATATTATGAATTGCATATTTGATTAAAGATTAAAGATCAGAAATTAATGTAATGTCGACCCCACAAAAAATATTTCCAAGGTGTATCGGTGAGTCAGATGAGGTGGCGCTTCGGGGAGGCAAGCAGCACTCTGTGCAGAGTGGAACAGGCTGCAGGGGCCAACTCATTGGCGGGGCGACACGGTGGTCTGAATGGCGTTGCCTGGGCCCTGGTACCTCTCTTTGGCATGCTTCTCACAATACATTACATCTTCAACCCAGAAGTGACCTCTCATCTTCAGGTTAAGCCCGCAATCTGTGCAGGTGTAGCACTCCGGATGACGGAAGAAGCGGTCGGTGATGCGCACTGCCTGTGTCCTGTGAAGTTGAATAGAGATGTAAACAAGTTATTTGAAAAGCAGCTTATTGTCTGTTTTTTCTGATTCGCTCCGTTGGACAAATTCAGTCTGTTCCACTTTTTTTTATTCAAAGGTTCGTTCTTTTTCCAGTTCTTACTGAATTTTTTGTAAGTACAATATGTTTATCAATTTCAGATGACGCTTCTGTAAGTGCCCCCCTTCATGTGTATTTAATATTAAATCCACACAAAACATACAAAAGACAGATGCATAAAACAAAACCTTTAGTCCAACAACATGAATGTTCCACTGCCTCAAAATTTAGAAAATCTCTTAAAGCCTAATTTGAGGAGCTTACATATACACTCATTTGGCATAAATTTAGTTAATTTGATATAAACATCTTTTTCCAATTTGGAATGATGCAACTAATGACTGCATTAGTCATTAGTTGCAAAAAACAAGAATTGGGTGCCCAAGTCTGAGTTTGTGGATTTTCTGTTTCCCATTTAGGCTCAAATTTATCCCCCCACACACGCAAACACACACGCACGCACTATGTTACGATACATGTTCCTTAGCAAGCTGCTGTGAAATCACGTACTTCTTGTAACAAATTCTGACATAATTCTGAATGGGTATTTGACCACTTTTTTTCCTTTTTATACGGGTTTATTTCCTGAACTTGGTTTTTAAAGCATATTATGGGGATGGAAGAAATGGACATAAAACTTTGTCACGTTTGTGGTGATCAAGTGTGGTTACTATGATGTTAAGATGCCTGAAAAAAATCAGGCTTTTTAGCTAAAAGTCTACAGATAAAGCCTCACAAGACAAAACATGCTCTCACAATAACCATCATCACAAAAACTACTACTTAATTACCACAGTTCTGTTCAGTAGTGACATTTTACAGCAAATTAGTAATGGTTCAATAAAACATTAAAAAGTTATAAAAGTAAAAACAATACCGGCCCATTTCTAGCATAGCACATAAATTTCCACAGAGTTGAATAAAAGGCTGTGGAGAGGAAAGTAAATGCAAGTTTTTCAAAACCAGCTATGTGCGTGCGCGCGTGCGTTTAGGATCATTGACCTTTCCGAACATCTAACTGTGTGTAAAGTCCATCAAAGCTCAAACCCGTGTCACTCACCACAGGAAAACAGTTTTCAGATTGTAGAAAGAAGTCTGTGCTTTAAAATCCGTACATTAAACCTCTTTAAAAACTGCAGGTCAGAGATGACAGACATTTTTAATTTACAGGAACCACCAAGGCTCAGACCTGGCATTAAGTGGAAGCTGCTGGGACGTCAGCATAAGAATCAGCTTCTTGATTGACTGAAAACTGCAGCTGCCCACATGGAGAAGCCAAACATATTTGGGGAAAAATCTTTATTATCTGGGTGAAAATGATTAAGCAATAGGAAAGTTTCAAGTCCAGGAGAACATTTGAACAGGAGCTAAAAAGCACAGTGGAGGCAGCATCATGCTGAGGTTTTGTTTTACTGGCACTGGTGCACAGGACAAATATAAGAGCTTATCTAAACACAACAGCTTGATGGTTTAAGCTTTCAAAGATCCTAAAGCTAAAGCTGATAAAGGAGACTAACATTAAGTTCATTAAATGGTCTCGATTCCATTGAAAGTTTATGAAATATGCTAAAAAGTTGAGCCTGTGCCAAGAAACCCACCAACATAAATGACCTCTACAATTTATGGACAGGTTTATGATGAAATATGCAGCCAGAATTAAAAAGAAAGAATGTCTATAACTCCAAAAAGACTGGCTTAGCAGCTTGGTAAAGGACATTTATCCATCCATATCAATGGGGATGTGTGAAAGTTTCTTTAGTTTTGACCTCATCTGGATTAGAGGGAAAAATACAAAAACTTAAACTTAAGTACCCACTTCTTGTTTATAAAGTTAGTTGATTTTTTATGCTGTATACTCCTTTAACTCTTAATAAACAACTGTTCAAATGCATTATTAAAAGTTCAACGCTGCATTAAGATTGGTGTGTGTGTGCATAACCTCCGATGGAAACCATACACTGCCTCAGTGGTAATAAAACTACAGGAGGACTTACACAATGCTTGTGCCACACTTCTCACAGGTGTGGTGTTTGCTGACTCCTGCAACAGAGGTGCTCTGTTTCGGTGGGTTGGGGGAAAGCTTCCCCGGAAACCGCAGGGCTGCCTCTGAACACAAACACAGATATAAACAAACCCGCTGATAAAAGACATTCTGACAACATGCTTTTCCAACTTTTTTCTTCCTTCCCTTTCGCCACATTCAAATTTAGAGAAAAAAAACCCCAAACATTTCTCCTGACTGATGTAAATCTCCCACAGAGTTGCAAATCCACATGCTTCTAACCTTTCTCATCAGCCTCCAGCACTTCTTGCAGCATTTTGAAGGTGTTGGACTGACGAGGTGGCGTGCGGGACTCCTTGTTCTCCTGGATCATCTTGTACACCTCCGAGTTCCTGTCAAACCTTTGCATGGCAAAGTCAGAACTGGAACTACTGCGGAGGGAAAGCAGAACAACCGATCACAGATTATTAAACACCAGAAACCCGAGGCCAAACTAGTTTCCACCCAAACGTGACATAATCCTCTTAAGATTTTCAAAGTAGTGTTCACAACGGTTTCAATAAAGAACTACAAGAAATGCAACAAAGAAATAAAATAGTTGTCTGTCCCTCCCACTGGTTCCTCATATCAAAAGCTATAGGTACATGTGAGTGTTTGCCATTGGCAGGAACTGGTCAGGCAGGTATTCTCCTGTTAGGCCAGGTGTTTGATGCCTTGCGCTTGTTGACAACTCGTCGCTCAGAATCAGAGCGAAACCTGACAGGCTGTCCAACCTGTTGCCACTCTCAGCAAATACCTAGAGAGTTAGCCATCAACACACACGTGTTGCATGAAGAATCTTCAACGTTTCAGTGAGCTCACCCTCAAAACAGCAGGTAGCAGCTCAAGCTTGTCAATGTAATTTCAGGAAAGGGTCAACGAAAGACAGCGTTTCCAAGGCTGATTCTGGTTATGCTTTGATTATTTCTTAGAAGCATATCGGTAACAAACTCGATAAAAAATGGATTTCCACTTACGAGAACATGTAAATTATTTTGACATGTATTTCTTCATAAATATCCAAATTCTCTTCTTTCAGACAGTTTCTATATATAAAAAACCTAATATATATATTTTTATATATACAGTATAAAGGTGTGATTAATAATCAGTAATTACAAAACCTGAATATTTCATAAAACCGATGTTATGATTTCACCAATAAATGAAAAAAAAAACAAACAAACAAACAAAAACCCCCCCATAAAAATAGGTGCTAGAATTTTAATTTAATTAAAAAAATTTTTCCAAGATGGCACCACTGTGTTCGGCACGCCTTCAGACTCGCTCTCTCCATTTCGTTATTTTTGTTCTTTTTGTTCTATTTGTATATTTATGCTGCTACAGTTCCAGGGCCTTTATTGTTTACGATCGTAAACCATCGGATCGGACGCCATACATCGACTTGGATGGTGTCCTCATTTCCTGGATGCAAGACGCCGCTGGATTCAACCCGTTGTTCAGGGGATGTGCTCCTTTCAGATGGACGCGGTGGAGTTTTTCTATAATCGACGGTTTCGAGGTCAAAAGAGGAACGTGGATTATGGAAACCGTAAGTGGTTGAACTATGTCTCATCTTCAACTTGTGCTGCTGCACCATATACCACCTGCTTTGTCTTGCTTAAGACCTTCATGCTGCACGATCTGTTTACTTCTCGGGATTTGGATTTTTTTATTTATCACAGAAACTTGGTAAGAAGAAGGTAAGTTGTTCCCGGTCTCTGAACTTCTACCTCAAGTGCTTTTATAAACTCTCCCCGGTTGACTGGTGAAGGTGGAGGTCTGGCTACAATTTTTAAATCCTGTTTCCACTGCCAACAATCACCTAACACAATCATTTTTCCAGTTTCAAGCTCCAATTGTTTGAAGTGAAATTACCAGAACCAATTTTGTGTGTGGTGGTTTACATTCTGCCAAAGTTCAACAAGGATTTCATTCATGAATTCTCAGAACTTGTGGCACAGATTACATTAGAGTATGACCACATTTTAATCAGAGGCGATTTCAATGTACACGTATGCTGTCCAGATAAACCTCTGGTGAAGGACTTCTTGGACTTGATTGATTCGTTTCATTTTGTACAATCTGTGGTTGGGCCAACACACGTAAAGGGACATACTCTGGATTTGGTGTCATCACATGGGCTTTGTTTAGATATCATTGAAGTTCTTCAGACGTGTATTTCTGATCATTTGCCCGTTTTATTTTCTATTCATATTTCACTTTCTGTGGACACAAAGAACATTAAACCTTTACTTTCTCAAACTATAAACTCTGATACTGCTCTTGAGCTAAATGCTGTCCTTGCTAAT